>NC_056006.1:73461309-73763245 GCF_018446385.1 Zingiber officinale
AAATTATGAAAAATATATAATTTTGAATTATATATTAATTTGTGATAGTCATGGCCCAAAGCCCAATATGATTGGTTGTGTTGTAATTCTTAATACGGCCTGCGTGTCGTTATGTGTTTGCGAGTGTTGTATTATATTCGCGACCTGCGCGTCGTGCCTTCTCTTATTTTCTTGTTGTAAATTAGATTTAGACTCGAATGTAACTCGAGTTTCAAATTGTAATGTACAAATTGGAGCGGTGGAGGGTCCACACGAGACGGAGTTCCGAGGCGGGCACGAGCAACACAAGGTGGTCAAAGGGAGTAGCTTGAAGAAGCTGTTGACCCTAGGTTGACCAATCGATCTTCTCATTGGCTTGAGAAGATCGTAGTAGGGCCATGACTAAATCACAAATAGATTAATTAATTGCTTGTGTATGTGATGCATATTTAATAAGTAGTTAATTAATTAGTACCTAACGATTAGATTAGATCTAAGTCGTGCACATGATGCACCCTTGAGATTAGATTAGATCTAAGTCGTGCACAAGATGCATCCCTTCTCGATTAGATTAGATCTCAATCGACTCAACTCTAATGCCTAACCGTGCCGTGATACCTATCACTACCTCGATCACATGTATTGTTGAATCTGCCAAAGCAATACATATTATCTTGGTAGGTACGGAGGGACAATCTTGGTCCCGCCTATCAACGCATGGTGAATACAAACTCAATTAGATTGAGTATTCATAGTTACTCGGTTGGATCGAGTCAACTATAGGCATTCTTCCAATAGTTGGAAAGATAGATCAATATCACATCTATATTAACTCTCGGGCGTATTAGCCAAAGCTAACTCGAGTTCTAATATAAATGCGGATATTGATTCTATAAACAAGAGTTGCATAGAGATGTAATTGGTAATCGTTACCGATCATACTAAGTCTTGGGCGTATTAGCCAAAGCTAACTCAAGGGTTAGTATGATGTGGATCTTGTCCCACAAGAATTATAGAATTCAGTGGGAGCATCATTTAATTAAAGGCCTAATTAAATGATTTTAAAGAATATGATACTTATTTCTGCATTTATTTTGTAGAATTGTCATGACGTCGAATCGAACATTTTCTCCTGCGATCCGTCCCTAAGAAGGACAAGCTCAACGAGCAAATTCGATACAGGAACCACGAGAATAGTTCTCACTCGAAGAAATCGTGCGTGGGTTGCCTCTGCCCGGAGGCTCCTCCGCGAATGCCGGTGTGGCAAAGATGCTTACAAGAAGCATCAAGATGACGCATTAGATGTGTCATGTCTAATGCTCGCGACCATGAACTCGAGCTTCGAAGCAACATGAGTTAATGGGTGCTACGATATGGTTGCACATCTTTGTCAACTATATCAAGGACAAGCACTGGAAGAGGAACTTCACAGATACGGAAGATCTTAACAAGAGAAATAAGATTTCTACTTCAGGTATAATTGTTATAGAATTCACCCTCTATTTCTTCGTCGTGGGTATTAGATAACGGATGTGCTTCGCACATTTGTACTAGTGTACAAGCACCGAGAAATAGCGAGCATTGACAAAGGGCGAGATAGACCTACGAGTAGGCAATGGAGCACGGGTTGCTCTTATTGTTGTAGGGACTTATTTTCTATCTCTGCCCTCCGGGCTTATACTAGAGTTAGACGATTGTTGTTATGTGCCTGCATTGACTAAGAACATTATATCAGTTTCTTGTTTGGACAAGAAAGGATTTTCGTTTATAATAAAGAACAAATGTTGTTCTATCTATTTAAACGATATGTTCTATTGTAGTGCACCTCGATAAACGGACTCTATATTCTAGATCTAGAGAGCCCTATCTATAACGTTAGTACCAAGAGGTTCAAATCGAACGATATGAACTACACCTATCTCTGGTCAGGTCATATAAATGACAAGCGCTTATCCCGACTCCATAAGGATGGTTTGTTGGACTCATTTGATTTTGAATCATATGAGATATGTGGTCATGCTTACGAGGCAAGATGACCAAGACTCCTTTTAGTGGGCACGGTGAAAGAGCGACTGATTTGTTAGGACTCATACATAGTGATGTATGTGGACCTTTCAATGTCGCTGCTAGAGGCGTTATAGGTACTTCATCACATTACTGATGACTTCAGATATGGTTATGTGTATTTGATGACACATAAATCTGAATCCTTTGAAAAGTTTAAAGAATTCAAGAATGAAGCACAGAACCAGAGTATTAAGATACTTGATCAGATCGAGGTGGTGAATACTTAAGCCATGAGTTTCGTGACTACTTAGCTGAGTGTGGGATTTTATCTCAACTCACTCCTCTGGAACACCACAATGGAATGGTGTATCCGAAAGGAGGAATCGTACCTTATTAGATATGGTACGATCTATGATGAGTCACACAGATCTTGCGACATATCTATGGGGATATGCTCTAGACATGGCAGCTTTCATTCTCAACCGAGTTCCATCCAAGGCCGTGATAAAGACACCATATAGGATATGGATGGGAGATGCCTAGGTGTCTTTCATGAGGATTTAGGGTTGTGAGGCTTACGTGCGACGTCAAGTCTCGTAAAAATTAGGACCCAATCCGACAGTGCTATTTCATCGGATATCCCAAGGAAACTAAGGATATTACTTCTAGTTATGGTAAAGACTGGGGTCTTTCTAGAAGGGACTTTGTTTCTAGAAAGACTAGTGGGGCGCGTTCGATCTTGAAGAAGTTTAAGATGCGATCAATAGCACCGATGCCTCGATGGAAGTTGAACTGGAACCACAAAGTGTTGTGGATGATGTTGTTCCACAAAGAGTTGAGGAACAACAACCAGTTCAAGTAGACATACCTCTTCGCAGGTCCGATAGGGTAGTCGTCAGCCTGAGAGATATTCATTTCTCTTGTCCGACCATGATGACGTTATGCTCAGAGGATGAGTCTACCACCTGAATCGAGTCGTGATGAGACCAGATTAGATAAATGGCTAGAGGTAATGAGATCCAATGGAGTCCATGTACACCAACCAAGTATGGACTTTGGTTGATCCACGAAGGGTAAAACCCATTGGGTGTAAGTGGGTCTTTAAGAGAAAGACATGGATGGACTTATTTATAAGGGTCGCTTGGTAGCTAAAGGTTTTAAGCGATTCATGGTATTGACTATGATGAAACCTTTTCTCCAAGAGCGATGTTTAAGTCTATTCGGATCATGCTTGCTATTGCACCTACCATGACTATGAGATATGGCGGATGGATGTCAGCTGTCTGAATGGAAACCTACTAGGATGTGTACATGACACAACCCGAGGGTTTTGTAGATCCACAGATACTAGTAGAGTATAGCAGCATAGGTCCATTTATGGACTAAAGCAAGCTTCTAGCTGGAATCTTCGATTTGATGATGCGATCAAAGTTTGGTTTCATCAAGAACGAAGATGAACCTTGTGTCTACAAGAAGGTTGTAGGGATATAGTTGTCTTCCTCATATTGTATGTGGATGACATACTACTCATTGGGAAGGACATCCCTATGCTTCACTGTCAAGACCCGGCTAGGGAGTTGCTTCTCAATGAAGGACTTAGGTGAGGCATCCCGCATTCTGGGATGATCTATAGAGATAGATATAAGAGATTGCTTGAGTCGAGTACATATATTGACAAGGTACTCCTTCGGTTTGCCATGCGGAACTCCAAGAAGGGATTTCTGCAGATGTCACATGGCGTGAGTCTTCAAGACTCAAAGTCCCTCTTCTAGAGAGAGAGAGACCGCATGGATCAGATCTCTTATGCCTCGACCATAGGATCGATCATGCACGCCATGCTATACTACTGATGTCTCGTATGCTTTGAGCATAAAGCGGTCGGTGAAAGTCACTCGATAGCGGTCAAGAATATTCTTAAGTACTTAAGAAGGACTAAAGAATATTTCTTGATATATGGAGGCAATGATGAGCTAGCGTAAAGGGTTACAGTGATGCTAGCTTCGAGACCACGATGACTATAGATCGCATCGGGGTTCGTATTTTGCATTAATGGTATGCATCTGGAAGAGTTTGAGCGTGATACAATGGTGATTCTACAACAGGTCGGTACATTCGCTGCATCGGAGGCGGAAAGGAGGCGCTGATCCGTAAGTTCATCACGAACTTGGGGTGGTTCGATTGACCCCATTGAGCTCTATTGTGACAACAATGGAGCTATAGACAGGCGAAGGAACCTCGCTCACACCAGTGGACCAAGCATATACTACGGCGCTTCTCATTCGAGAGATTATCGATAGAGGAGATGTGAAGATTTGCAGAGTACCTACAGAGGCTAACATCGCAGATCCCTTGACCAAGGCTTTGGCACAGAGGAAGCATGATGGTCACACTAGGTCTTTAGGCCTTAGAGCCTATACTGATTGGCACTAGTGCTAGTGGGAGATTGTTAGTTAGAGCCCTAGAGCCAATCATTTGATGATTGTATGGACTCATGTATATCATATTCTTAATAAAGGCATTGGTTTTTGGTTATTATGCTTATTTGTATTAGTGTCAGATAAAATAAGTATAGTAACGTCTTTGAGTAGAACGTTCATACCTATATCAATCGATTAGTTGAATCGATAGTGAGATGATATAGGGAACACTACTCTAAATCATTTCTAGTCGAGTATTAACATTCAGGGACAATGTTAATGCAATAAGACTAGCATGTAGGTCAGCTCGATGACTTGATCTCACAAGTCATGGATATAGAGATATCAAGCTGACACATGTGTATGCATTAGAGAATGTATACTGAATGACCCGCCATGAGAAAGTATCATGGATCGTTATATGAGTGTCATATACTTTCTCATGTGGCTATTAGTATGACTATTAGTCCTTTGACCTGAAGTCACCATGGATCCCTACATAAGGAGTTATGTACTTTGGTTTCGTCAAACGTCACCCGTAACTGGGTGGACTATAAAGGCGATTACCGGGTATGTAACAAATTATGCAGAGGGATGTGAGTGATGTAGATGGGATCTATCCCTCCCATATGACGAGAGCGACATCAATATTCTTGATAGAGTGAGACCACTAAGTGCATGGCCATGCCCAAATGAGTCAACATTAGATGTTGAGCTCATTTGATCGAGTGAGTCTACTTGGAGTTCAAGATTTAGATTGATTAGAGGATGACACGGTCTATGCCTCATATTGATCAATCTAGATGTCTAGGATAGAAGGACAATGTCACATATTGTGAGGAGTCACAATTAGTAGTCAAAAGGTGATGTTGGATCTTAACATTTCTTGTAACTTGGGTAGCAATGATGTATTGCTAGATGCCGCTCATTGCTTATGTTTCTAAAAGAGTTTAGAAACATTGCCAACGTTACAAGAACCTATTGGGTCACACACAAAGAACATGTGGATGGAGATTAGGTTCATATGATGAACCAATTGAATTAGGTTCATATGATGCACCAAAGATTGGATTCAAAATTAGACTTATTGAGTTAGACTCAATTAGATTCAAATGTTGAATGAGTCTAATTTAAATTTGATTCATTGGGTCAATTTATATTAATGAATTAGATTCATTAAATTAAAATTGACTTGAATCAAAGGTTGGATTTAACTCAACAAGGAAGAGAATTGGTCAAGTTTGACTTGACCAAATGGAAGTTGAAACATCAAGTTTGACTTGATGTCTTGCCACATCATCATGAAGGTTGACTCATCCTACTTGGCATGACCAACCTAGCCACATCATTAGCCACATCACCACCTCATAATGGTATGCCACCTCATTGGAGGTTACACATCCAATTGGTTTTAATGTGGCCGACCACATTAATGAGGGGCTTTATGGTGTGGCCGGCCACACATTAGATGGTGTGGAGGTTTTTGTTTTGGGTATTGATGTGGTGTCATTATTCCTTCTTCTTCCTTGGGTTCTCCTCTCCTCTTGAGTTGCTGTGGTCGTGGCTATCATGGTGAGGAGAAGATGTTGAGTTGTTTCCAAGAGCACAAGGGAAAGTGAAGGTCACAAAGGAGGGTACTAAAGGAGTGTATGTGATTCTCTCTTCTATTTCTCTCTTTTCTCCTTTTTGTTCCCATCCGAGAGCTCTAGAAAAGTGCTAGCACACTTGGGGCTCTCTTCTCCATCTTTGAGTGGTAGAAGACCACTCCTTGTTCGTGTGGATATCACTGGAGGAGTGTCTACATTGACACTCTCGAGATCCAACGCTTCCTTGGACGAGCGGGACTAAATGAAGGGCACGCTTCAAGGGTAAACTCTTAACATATAGATCTAGGAGTAGATCTAAAATTATGAAACTCGTACTCGTATTTTTCGTTTGGTTTTCCTTGCACGAGATCCGTGGCTTGGGCGATTCGGGGTTTCCGCGACACGAAAAGCGGTTTTCGCGGCCCGAAGAACCCAACAAACAAAACACAGCTTCTATAGCTTACATCAAACCCTAATCGAGACAATCCATACCTCAATACCTTGATGCCTGAAGCCTCCACCGTCGACGAAGAGAGTCCGACGGAATCAGCTTGGCCCTAAGCTCGGGAAAACGAGTTAGCTGCCTGGAGCATAAACCCTCGCCACTCTGGAGCTCTAAACAAGAGATCCTCCTCCAACATCCACAAATCTCGGCTCTCCTTCCCCAACCGAGGATGCTCTACGGGGTTTCAAGGGAAGACTCCACCGGTGAGACCCCCGATAGCGCACAGAGGAAGTCGGAGACTCACCTTTTGCGACCCGGTGTCGGTGGTCGAACGCGTGTGTGCGCCGAAGCTGAGGCCGTCGGCGGATAAGGTGCTCGAGAGCAGCTCGGTGTCTTCGGGAAGAATGGACACGAAGGAGAAATGAGGCGGCGTTTTCAGGGCTTGTTACTGTAGCTTCTTATTTATATAGGTAGGGTTTAGTTACTCCACCTAATTAACTCCCTAATAAGCCCCTCAAATGGTGATTTCCATTATCCCCTTAAACTCAACAGATTTTAACTCCTTAATCTCCACCATACTATCTCTAATTAAATCCAGAAAAATGTCTAAAAATTCCCATAAAATTATTATAGGTTATTTACTTTGCCGTATCTCACACAGGGCCTGGCATGTGCGACCAGCCGCGATGACGCATTGCCAGCTACGGCGACGCGCTGCCAGTCACGGTGACGCGGCGACGTGCGGCCAGGCAAGGACACGCGCGGCCAGCCACGTCCATGCACGGCTAGGAGAGGCCCCACACGGCCAGCCGCGGCCAAGCGAGGCCATGCGCGTGCAGCCGCGACCACGCACGACTAGGAGAGGCCACGCGCGGCCCCGTGAGGCCAAGCGAGGCCACTCGCTAGCTGCCACAGCCTGAGAGGGGAGAGGGGAGAGGGGAGAGGGGAGAGAAAAGAGAAGTACCAAGACACTGCGCTACCGCTAGAGAGTCTTGTGGTCGTCGCCAGAGATCACTGCCACCGTTGAGAGAAGAAGTTGCGAGTGGTAAAGGAAAATCTAGATGTGGCAAAGGAAAGATAACAATTTGCAAAGGATATGTAGATCTGGATCTGAGACATAGTTTTAAGGTTTTTTGCAACAAATCCTGAATTCATTGCCAAATCTGGGATGAATCCTGGATTCATCCCCAAATCTATGACGTATCCAGGATTCATCCCCAAATCTGGGATGAATCTAGGATTCATCCCAGATTCTAAAAAATAAGAAATTTTAAAAAAATCAATCGGAATCGCTAATTATCAACCTAGAGATGTCAACATTTCATGAAACAAGTTTCTTTGAGTTCCTAATTTCCTGTTAATCATAAATATGCCCTCATCCATAATTTTAACTTAACACGTTAAGTGTGATAATTTTTTAACATGAATATGACCTAATTCATGTTAAAAAAATTACCATACTCAAAATATTAGGTTAAAATTATGGATGAAGATATTTTTATGATCAAGAAAATGATATGAACACATAGAAACTTGTTTTATGAAATTTTGATGTCTCTAGGTCCATATTTAAACCTTCCTATTTTTTCCCTTTTTTTTTAAAAAAATAATTCTGGGATGAATCCAGTATTTGTCCCAAATTTGGGGGTGAATCTTGGATTCATTCCAGAATTAGGAGTGAATCCATGGATTCGTCCTAGAATTAAAAATTTTAAAAAAAAGGAAAAAATAATTGAAAGGTTTGAAAATGGACCTAGAGACATCAGAATTTCATGAAATAAGTTTCTGAGTGTTCGTATTATTCTCCTAATCATAATAATGTCCTCATAAATAATTTTCACCTAATATATTGAGTGTGGTAATTTTTTAATCCGAATTTGACTGAATTTGGGTAAAAATCACCACACTCAAAATATTAGGTTGAAATTATGGATGAGGATATTTTTATGATCAAGAGAATGATACGAATACATAGAAACTTATTTTATAAAATTCTGATGTCTCTAGGTCCATATTTAAGCCTTCCAATTGTTTTTTTCTTTTTTTTCGTAAAAATTTTCAATTCTGGGATGAATTCTGGATTCGTCCCAAAAATCTAGGTCAAATTTTAGATTCATCCCAGATTTGGGGACGAATCCAAGATTCGTTACAGATTTGGGGATGAATCCAAGATTCGTCCCAGAATTAAAAAATTTTTAAAAAAAGGAAAAAAATTGGAAGGCTTAAATATGGACCTAGAGATATCGAAATTTTATAAAAACAAGTTTCTATATGTTCGTATCATTCTTCTAATCATAAAAATATCCTCAATCATAGTTTTAACATAATATTTTGAGTGTGGTGATTTTTTAACCCGAATTCGATCAAATTCAGGTTAAAAAATCACCACACTTAATATATTAGATGAAAATTATTTATAAGGACATTATTATGATCAGGAGAATGAAAACACACAGAAATTTATTTCATGAAATTCTGATATCTCAGTGTTCGTATTTAAGATTTTGGCCGCATATACGAACATGCGTTGAACAATAACTTTCTTAGTTAGTATTAAACTATATATGCTTTACTAAATATGGACCTAGATATATCGAAATTTTATGAAACAAGTTTCTATAGGTTTGTATCATTCTCTTAATCATAATAATGTCCTCATAAATAATTTTGACCTAATATATTGAGTGTGGTAATTTTTAACCCGAATTTGACCTAATTTGGGTTAAAGGATCATCACACTCAAAATATTATGTCAAAATTATTTATGAGGATATTTTTATGATAAAGCTAAGAAAACAATAAGAACATATAGAAACTTGTTTCATGAAATTCTGATATCTCTAGGCCCATATTTAAGCATTCCAATTTTTTTCTTTTTTTTTTTAATTTTCAATTCTGAGACGAATTCTGGATTCGTCCCAGATTTGAAGATGAATCTTGGATTCGTCCCAGAATTTGGGATGAATCCAAGATTCGTCCCAAAATTGGGGACGAGTCCATGGATTCATCCCAAAAATCTAGGATGAATTTTGGATTTGTCCCATATTTGGGGATGAATCCAAGATTCATCCCAAAAATTTGGGATGAATTTTGGATTCATCCCAGATTTGGGGATGAATCCAAGATTCGTCCCAGAATTATTTTTTTTTAAAAAAAAGGGGAAACATTGGAAGGCTTAAATATGAACCTAAAGACATCAAAATTTTATGAAACAAGTTTCTATGTGTTCATATCGTTCTCCTGATCATAAAAATATCCTCATCCATAATTTTGACCTAATATTTTGAGTGTGGTGATTTTTTAACCCAAATTATATTAAATTTGGATTAAAAATTTCCAGCACTCAACATATTATATTAAAATTATAGATGAGGACATTTTTACGATCAAGAGAATGATATGAACACATAGAAACTTATTTCATGAAATTTCGATATTTCTAGGTCCATATTTAAGCGTTCCTCTTTTTTAACCCGAATTTGACCGAATTCGGGTTAAAAAATCACCACACTCAAAATATTAGGTTAAAATTGTTAGGGTTGATTTGTACTAGAGGGGGAGGGGGGGTGAATAGCTCGTCGCATGCTCATCGTTGCTTGCTTCATAATAATGTGCAGTGGAAAAGAACTTGAAGAAAACACTCACAACGCTAACATAAGGGATTTACTTGGTGTTCACCTCAAAAAGAGGTGACTAATCCAAGGATCCACACACGACACTCGCTCCACTAATAAAAATACTCCTTCTCGGTAACTACCGGAGGTGGAGAAACCTTGTGCAACACTCACACAACAAATACAACACACACAAGAAGAGAAATACAAGAATATAAAGAAAAACCTTCTTCTTGCTCACTTGTTGCTTGTTGATGTCTCTTGAACCTTGGAAGTGCACCTGCACTTGTCTCCAAGAGCCTCCAAGAACTGGCGGTGAATGTTGCGGAAGAGCGCGTGAAGATCGGGAAGAAGGGTTACAGCGTTTGTACGCTTCATCTCCTTTGTATCTGTGCTTCTAGGGCTTCCAATCGATTGGGGATCCTCCTAATCGATTGCCACATCAGATCCCAACAATCTCTGTCGTCCAAAACTTGCATCCTGTGCAACGGTCGTATCCTAATCGATTGGCTGATCAATTGGGGAGGTTTGAATTGATCGGTCGATCAATTTAGAGTGCCTCTGTGCTCTCTGGACAAATGCTTGAATTGATCGACCGATCAATTCAAGCTTCCTCATGATCGCGTAAGAAAACCAGCTGCCAATCGATCAGTCAATCGATTGGCGGTGCCCAATCGATCAGCTAATAGATTGGAAATACTTTTGTGCGCATAATATAACCTCCCAATCGATCGGTCGATTGATTGGGCTGCTGTTTATCGCAACACTCTCCTAATCTATTGGCTGATCAATTGGGCTTCAGTTCAATCGATCAATCGATCGATTGATACCCCCTTGACTTGCCTAACTCAAGTCCAAGGTCCCTAAACCCAACATCTAGTCAACCGTGACCTGTTGGGACTCGCGTGCCTAGCATTCGGTCTACCTTGACCTGCTAGGACTTATTCATCAAGTGTTCAGTCAACCCTTTGATCCACTTGGCCTTTTCTCCTTGTGCCAAGTGTTCGATCAATCTTGACCCACTTGGACTTATTGTCTTCCTGGTTTCACTCACCAGGACTTTCACCTAGCTTCACTCACTAGGGTTTTCACCTGGTTTCACTCACCAGGATTTTTCCACTGCCTAGCTTCACTCACTGGGACTTTCACCTACCTAGCTTCACTCTCTAGGTCTTTCACCTGACTTCACTCACTAGGATTTTCCAACTGCCCGGCTTCACTCACCGAGACTTTCACCTGCCTAGCTTCACTCACTAGGTCTTTTACCTAGCTTCACTCATCAGGATTTCCTCTTGCCTACCTACCAGTTAGGACTTTCCTAATCAAGTATCCGGTCAACCATGACCTACTTGACTCTTCTTCACATCTAACTGGCCAGTCCTTGACCAAAAGGAAATTGTATCAATAATCTCCCCAATCGGAAAATTACATCTGTAATCTCCATGCATTGTCAAACATCGAAACCCAAACATCAAGACTCAAGCTTGAGCCAACTCAAGCTTAGTCAACCTGGTCAACATTGACCCATGGGATATTGTACCAATAATCTCCCCCTTTTTGATGTTTGACTTTACCTTTAAGTTAGGCTAATCCCATTGCCTCAACTTTTTCTTCATGCCAAAGCATGAATGAGGATTTCCTTCATTCTCTCTCTTTCCTAGAGGGCAAACTCCTCTTTTGGATAATGAAGACATAGTTTAGACCTTGCATTCTCCACTTAACTTTCCTAGAGGGACAAAGGTCTAACTTAAACCCTACATTCTCCTCATATTGATACACATAAAAAAATCTCCCCCTGAAGAGTTACTCAACGTTGTTCACAACCTACCATATTGTTCACAACACCACAATGAAGGTCTCATACCCTTCATTATATCCAATGGTCATCCTTGAGCATTAACCACTTCACCATGCTCATCAAGAGCATTCATCATTCCAACAGTGATGGTCTCATACCCTTCACTATATCAAATGCACATCCTTGAGCATTAATCCACTTCAACCTGACCTGCTCATCCTAGAGTATCCACAACTCAACAATGAAGATATCCACTCTCCTTTATTTTTCAGTATTCAACCTTGAGCATTTATTCTAAAGAAGGTTAACCATCTTCAAAGGTGCATGAAAAATTAGTTTTCATGTCTTTAAAGAGTAACTCCCCCTAAAGACATGCTCCAAACTTTTGTCATTGCACCAACAATGACTTGGAATGCCTAAACTTTTAGGAAACTTAAAATTTAAAGTTTTGAGGTTTAAATATCAATATTTGAAGGTAAACCTCAACCTAACTTCAATCTACTGGTCCTTAACCAATCCATCCTTGTTTTCATCATAACAACTTCCCCTAAATGTATAAAAAATATGTTTTAGGAATGGTTACCTAGACTAAAAATGATTTAAAGTGTTGAAATCAGACATTTATAGTCAAAAACAGCCTTCTCAATTGATTGAAGTTGGGACTCAATCGATTGAAACCATTCCAATCAATCGCCTGATCGATTCCGCGAGCTTCTGTTCACGGAGAAAGTGCTTGGATCGATCCACTGATTGATCCAGACTTGACTGAATCGATCAGCTGATCAATTTAGTGAGCTTCTGCTCACGGGAAACCCCTCTCAATCGATCGCCCTGTCTCAATTGATCGATTGAGACTCCAATTGATCGGGTGATCGATTGAAGGTCTGATTTCTTGAAAATGAATTTCAGCCAAAATTTAGAAACTCTCCAAAAATTCTACAAAATTCAAAAAAATCATGAAAACTCTTGTAGACATTATTTAGGGTATATAATATCATGGGAAAAATAGTTTTATAAGAAAATACTTTCTATTTTCAAAGATTGACATAAACTTGGAAACTTACAAAAACTTCAATGTTTCTTTCAAGTTTGTGTTTAACTTTTCAATGATGATTACTATCAAAAGATAGTCTTCACCAAGGTTTTCCAAAGTATATTTAAAATATTTTTCAAAATTAATTTCCAACCATGTTCTTTGGGCTCAATGCATATAACTTGTACATTAGCTTTCCCAATGATTGGAAGTCATATAACTATGTGATTTAATGAATTCAAAACTCAATAAGATGCACTAAATCAACACCTTGAGTTTTGTTCATCATCCTAACATCTCACTTTTATCTAATGTGTGCTAAAACATATACAGGTCACCTTATAGTCCGTGTGAGATATAGTTTTTTGATTTTGCCCTAAACTAGGGATTATGAATATCTATCTAGGCATTGTAAGAATTATGAACATCCACCTAGGATGTCACTTGCTAGTAAATGTCATTGTCCTTAATCGCAAGGAAACTAAAATAATGCATGATGATTTTATGGCATACATCAAAATAAAAATGATTTTAAAACAAAAAATATATCAATGCTACATAATGTATGTATGACATGACATAGTATTTTTGTTTATTTTTCATAATAAGCATGAATGCCCACATGATGTCATGACATATGATGGACATACAAAGCATGATAATTTAGCATAAGTAAAATATCTAGATTATCTACCTAAGTATCCTTAAACCTTAGCTAACTTAAAATTAAATCCTAGATTGCCCACTTTTTCCCAAGAAAATGTCAAACTCCCAATTTGACATTTCTTTTGCTTTTCTTAATTTGTGCCAATTTAAATTAAGTATAATTTCTCAAGGTTTGACACACTTTACTCTTTCAAAGAGTAATCATTTTAAATTAAGGCCTAAATTGCCCTTACCTCCCTAAGAAAATACCAAAATCTCAACTTGGCATTTCTTATCCTTTTTCAATTTGTGCCAATTTAAATTAAGTCCAATTCCTCAAATTTTGGCACATTTTACTCTTCCAAAGAGTAAATAATTAATCCATTTCATTTTCAAAGGTCAACAAAAATCTTGAAAATGCCTCCAAGTGTCAACTTCATCAAGATTGGGCTAACCACCCTTCCAATTAGAGTTGACACACTCTAACCCATCTAGGGGGTAGAGAAGATGCTCCTAGGAACTCAAAATCTATTGGTACTCCTTGGATGTTCAAGGTATTCACTAGAGATAACCTCCCTTGATACCTTCCTAACGACCTTGTTAGTCTTCTTAGAAGCCTTGGTCACTTTCTCTAGGTCAACTCTAGGGATAGCTTTCCTTGTGACCTTCTTTATGACTTTCTTAGACTTCTTAGAAGTCTTAGTCACATTTTTCGTTGCAAAATACTTCTAGGGATAACTTCCCTTGTATCTTTGACTTGACTCCTAGACCTATGTTTGGTTCCACAGTTATATGGAACCCTATGGTATGAAGGAACATCCTTCTTAGCCTTAGGTTTGTATCCCAAACCTTTATGGTCATTGGATGACTTTTGGTTTCCTATGCCTAGGTTTTTGTTCTTGGACCTTTATTTTTCATTCATTATTTTTCTAAGGGTCCTCTCTATTTTATCAAGTCTTGACCTCAAGACTTGATTTTCTTTCCATAATTCCTCAACCTTAGATATTTCACTAAAGCCTTGATTTTTCCTTTTCTTAGTCACATATCTAAAATCCTTAGAGTTATTGCCTAATTTGTTATCTATCTTTCTAGCCTTAGGTTGAGTGGTTTTGGCATGAAGAGCTATATATTTTTCCTTAATGTTATCATACTTTCTATTTTTATGGTAAATAGTATTAAAATGATATAAACTAGAATTAGCATGCGCTTTACCATTTCTAAGAGGAATTGCATCAATAAATGTTACCTTGGGTTTGCTCTTAAGAGCTTCCCCTTGACTTGTGCTTCCTTTTTTGGGCTTGACCGACTTCTTTCCCTTTGGACATTGGCTTTGATAATGTCCATTTTGCTTGCACAAGAAACACATAATGTGTTCCTTGCTCTTCTTTGTTATAGGGGTGGTCTCCTTGGGCTTCTCCTTGCCCTTTAGTGTCGGTTGACTCTTTTTCTTGGTCAACTTTGGGCACTTGCTCTTATAGTGCCATTTTTCCCTACACTCAAAACATATAATATGATTTTTATTTTTAATTGAACTTATTATACCTTCACGTGTAGGGATGACACTTAATCCTCTATTTGATTTTTCTTGATTTGTGGAGGTGGCACCATCTTCTTCTTCTTCACTTGACCCAGAAGTAGAAGCCTCTCCTTCTTCTTGGTCCGATGTCAATGAATGTCACTCCCCCTCAATCCTACAGGTGGAGACTTCTTCATCTTCATCCTCTTGCCCATTGAACAAAGAGTATGCTTCCTCTTTGCCCTTTTTGTTGTACTCCGTTGAGGATGAAGCTTCTTGGACTTCTTCTTCCGATGTTGAGCACCTCTCAACCTCGGAGTCCTCCTTCTCTTCGTCTTGCTTCAATGAGTTACTCTCTTTGGATTTCTCTTGGGTTGGTACAGTGGAGGGTTCTTCATGAAGCTTGGCCAATTTTCTCCAAAGTTCATTTGCGTCCTTGCATTCTCCAATTTTGCAAATGATTGTGCTTGGTAATAGACTATCCAATAACTTGGTTACTTTGTCATTTGCCTCGCACCTTTGAATTTGTTCTTTGCTTCATTTACTTTTCTTGAGAATTTTGCCTTTTGAATCTTTTGAAACTTCAAAGCCTTCCATGAGAGCAAACCATTACTCTATCTCCATCATCAAGAAATTTTTGATTCTTGATTTCTAAGAATCGAAGCTCGTCATTGTGAATGGTGGAGACACCCTTGTGTCGAATCCAAGTCCATCTCGAAGTTGAGCTTTTGATGAAGTCTTCGACTTGATGAAATTGCTTCAACTTCTTCACCCTCTAGCTTCTTGCCCCTTTCGGGGATGATTCCGGTGAAGAGTGACCTCGATCTGATACCACTTGTTAGGATCGATTTGTGCTAGAGGGGGGGGTGGCATTACAACAAAAGTAACTTTCCGCAACGCATCATCAACGACGTGCAGTTAAATCACACCGTTAATAATAGTTTTTACGGCGCGCCTAATTATGTGCGCTACGGATAGTATAATGTTTATACAAATGACAGCATGCAGGAAAAGTGCGCTGTCAATAAAATTTTCTACGATGTGCAAAGTGCGTTGTTAAAACTTAATATTAACAGTGCGCGAAGCACGCTGTTAATAATTATTATATATATAAATAACAACGTACAAAAATATATGCTATGAATAAATATTAAAAAAATATTAACAACATGCATGCGCCGTTAATAATCTTCAAAATTTTCTAAATATTTAGCTAAAATTTTTCACGCTGAAACAAACCTGCCACAAATATTTTTCTCTCGCAATATTTTTCCGCGCATCCTCACGCCCATGAATTAATCTCACGCGAAACAAATCCTCACGCTGCCCGCAAAACCTAAAACGCGACCTCCTCCTCAAGTGATTAAACTCCCTTCGCTGAACCTCTCTACCGCAACCCAACTCCTCTCCGCCAACATCTTCGCACAAGTCCTCTCCGGCGAAGCACTCTCGGCCAAAGCCCTCCTACTCACGCGAACTCTCCCCACCGAAGCCTTCTTCACTGAAGCCTCCTCACGCGAACTCCCTCCGTCGAAACCTCTCTGTCGCAACCCTGACATTGTCTCTCTGCTGAACATCTCCATCCTCTCTCAGACGAAGTGATCTCCTGCGAAGCCCTTTCCTCCGAAGCTCTCCACCAAATTGAACATCTTCGTTGATCCTTCCCTTTCTGATCAGGTTGGATTTTGTTTTTGTTTTTCTTGTATTATGTTGTCGTTGAGTTGAATACCTATTAGGTTGAACCCTAATTGATTTAGTTGCATTGGCTTTAGTTGTAGAGACTAAATAATTGCCTTCTTGTACTCTTTTGCAATGATATTTAGTTGCTGGACAACTCACCACAACCTACAAGCTACAACTCACCAAGTGCGAGATAATTGCTCAATAGACAATTAAAGGGTTGTAGAAATTTTTATCATCATTAGATTGGGTTGTGGTTGACATGCAGGTCTAAAGGACAAAATTATACCTTGCCCTTATAAGCTAGTATAACTCAAACCTCAACTCCAATATAGAGAGTTGGTTGTATAAATCTAGTGAGTCTTTTGTTTATCCTCAAATCCAATACCTTATGTTGATTGTTCTCTTAGTATAATTTTTGCAAGCTTGCAAGATAGGTTTATTCTGGCAGTCAAATGAAATATTTGTTTATGCTTATTCTTATCTTTAGTCTGCCTTATTTTTATTAATATTATTGTCGGGGTATTATAGTTAAGCCTACTGGACTCTATCAATTACCGTTTAATGGTCTTCTCTATGCTCCATGGGCTTTCATATCGTGGAGCACTAGTTCATATTTTTTTATGCTCCAACATAGAGAGCTTGATTGATTCCATTTTAATAGAGAGCTTGAACAATTCTATTTTAATTGATCGTGGAGCATCAATTCCGTTTGGAGTTGGAACAAAGAGCTTGAAGAGGGGAGGTTTAAGTTTGTTGCTATATGTGTTTTAATTTTATTTTGGTTTGGTTTATTGGAATTAATAAAACGAGGATGAGAGCATATATTTTGATTGATTGATTGATTGATTGGATCTCTCTTTCCATCCACTGGATTTCATTTTTTTAATCATGCATATATATAAAATTGAATAATCAAAATTACCTATTACGAAATTTCATAATTTCATCCAAATTATCATTTTACTATCATCTTGGTAACATGGAAAGTATTTGAAACATGGACTTCACCCTAAAACGTTTTTGTAGAGGGGTTATTAGTATTTTTGTTATTGTTAATTTGGTATTCATGTTTTATCTTTTGTATCTTAATTTCTATTGTTTATCTTCCATTATGCTTGAGTTAGTGTAATTGCTATTGCTGTTGTTAATTTGGTATTTATGTTTCTTTTTAGTATTATTTTTTTAAATAATTAATTTAATTTGGTATTCTGTGCACGAGGCTTAAGCTATGTTTGCTCCCCTTGTTGTGAGACAGAGGTGACTTTTTTTTAATCGTAAGCTTAGATCATTTATGAAATGGATAAGGAATGGATGCGTCTGCCTTCAAGGCTTGTACCCGAGTATGAAGAAGGGGTCAAAAATTTCTTACACAAGCTAGAAACTATGCCAAAACACGTAAAGTAATCTTATGTCCTTGCAAGCGTTGTAAAAATAAGAAGTATATGAAATTTGATCAAGTGTATGAGCACTTAATTATTAAGGGGATGGATCCTTCTTACACTAGTTGGGTCTTCCATGGTGAAAGTTATACCCCACAATTTCAAGAAGAAGGTAGTTCAGGAGGAGTTCAAGTAGAGGATGATTAAACTAGAGAGGAATATCACTTATATATCAATGTCTTTATGCCAGAAGAAGAGGTTGGACACACTATATCTAAGGCAAAGGATTATGAATTTGCTGATTTATTAGAAGATGCATAAACTCCTCTCTTCCCTGGTTGCACAACTTACACAAAGTTGTCAGCGGTCGTCACATTATACAATTACAAGTCTACTAATGGTCACACTGACAATAGTTTCAATGAGTTCCTTAAGATCTTAGGTGACATGCTTCTAGAAAAAAACACACTTCCAAAAACTATTTATTTGATGAGAAAGATATTGAAACCATTTGATTTAGGATATGAGAAGATTCATGCTTGCCCAAATGATTGTTGTCTATTTAGAAAGGAGTTTAAAGATTTGGACTCATGTCCAAAATGTGGTTCCTCAAGATGGAAGGTGGACAAAATAACCTCCAAAGTTTGTAAAGGAGTTCCTGAAAAGGTACTACGATATTTTCACGTAATACCAAGATTAAAAAGGATGTTTACATTAGAAGAAAAGGCTGAAGACTTGATTTGACACTCCAACAACAAAAGTCAAGATCATATGATGCGCCTCTAGTTGATTCAGTAGCTTGGGATACAATAAATCATAAGTGGCCAACTTTTGCATTAGATCCTAGAAATCTCCGACTTGGTCTTGCTACAGATGGATTCAATCCTTTTGGTGACCTTAGTTTCAAATATAGTTGTTGGTCAGTAATTTTGGTAAATTACAACCTTTCTCCATTGATGTGCATGGTGAAGGAAAATCTTATGCTAACATTATTGATTCCAGGCCCAAAACAACCTGAAAATGATATAGATGTCTACTTGGAACCCCTTGTAGAGGATTTAAAAGAGTTGTGAGACACAGGTGTAGAGGCTTATGATGCATTTAGCAAGTCAATATTCAATCTAAAGGCTATTTTGATGTGGACGATCAATGATTTTCCTGCTTACGGAAATCTAGCTGGATGTACCACAAAAGGAAAAGTTGGTTTCCCTATATGTGGTGAAGACATATGTTCAATGTGGCTTAAGTACAGTAGAAAGTTTGCATACTTGGGTCATAGGAGATTCTTGCTCCTGATCATCCATTTCGTCAGAAAAAGAAGTGGTTTAATGGAAAAAAAGAGAGAAAAGGGAAACCTAAACCTTTGACTGGGCTAGAAATTCTTAATGCAGTGAGAGATTGAAAATGATTGGGGTAAAAAACAAAAGGGTCAGACTATCAATACTTGTCAGAAAAAGAGGAAGACGTAGGATAATTCAAAAAGGGTACAAAAATCAGTTCAAATGTGGAAGAAAAAATCAATTTTTTTCGATTTGCCATACTGGAGTGCAAGTTATTTGACTCTCTATTTAATAGTTTTTAATAATTTATTATATTTCTAAACTAATACTATGAATGATTACTTATAGGGGTTTTTGTTACGTCACAACTTAGATGTGATGCATGTTGAAAAGAATGTCTGTGAGAATATCATAGGCACATTGTTAAACGTGAAGAAAAAAATCCAAAGATGGTGTTAATGCTCACAAAGATTTGATGCACTTAAAAATTAGAGAAGAATTGCATCCTCAACAAAAAGGGGAAAACATGTATCACTTTCCCGCTGTACCTTACACATTGTCTAAAAAAGAAATGGATGTATTTTGCTCTAGGTTGAAGAAAATAAAGCTACCCGATGGTTATAGCTCAAATATTGGTAATTGTGTTTCTTTAGAAGACCGTAAACTTATTGGACTGAAATCTCATGATTGTCATGTTCTAATGCAACAATTGCTATCAGTTGCATTGAGAAATCTTTTATTGAAAGGTCCACGCAATGCTCTCTTTTTACTGTGTGCATTTTACAATGAATTATGTCAAAGAGTGTTAGATAGAAACCGTTTACAACAACTCGAGGAGAATATTGTTGAAACTCTATGCATGTTGGAAAGGTATTTTCCACATGCGTTTTTTACCATTTCAGTTCATTTGACAATTCATTTAGCTAGAGAAGCTCGCTTATGTGGACCAGTCCAATTCCGCTGGATGTATCCATTTGCAAGGTAATAAATATTATACAATGAATTATATTTTGTTATCAATACTTCTTTCATCTAATTTATTTTGTTATTTAGATTTATGAAAATAGTTAAAGGTTATGTGAAGAATCGAGCAAGGCTAGAGGGTTGCATAGCTGAGTGTTACCTTGCAGAAGAAAGAATGCGATTTTGTAGTGCTTATATTAAAAAAGCTGCTAGTATTGGTGTTCGTTCTAATCGGAATGCGGATTTGGAGAATGGATTATTCGAAGGTCACCCAATTTCTTAAGGAAAAGTCAAGATTTTAGAAGACCATGTGTTACAAGCCGCACATCGATATGTGTTGTTCAATACTGCAGAAGTTGAACCTTACTTACAGTAAGTATAGTTAATTGAAAATCCTATTAATCTTGGTCTAGTACATAATTCATATATTCTAACAATCACTCTTCAATGATTTTAAATAGGATGCACATTGAGGAGCTTAAACAAGTAGATCGTCATTTTATAGGGAATGAAACGTTGTTACAGAAACAACATATGGAAACATTTGCTCAATGGCTATCAAAACATGTTCCTGTTACCTCTTCAGACCGAATTCAATGGCTAGCACATGGTCCAAGAAAGCATGTTATATCTTATACAGGTTATATTATAAATGGATATCGGTTCCACACAATTGATGTTGGAAGGTCGACACAAGATAATGGTGTTTCAATTGAAGCTGATACTATTTGTCAATCTAGTGGTAATGATTATTCATATACCATAGGAAGGCTATCATACTATGGGGTTATACGAGATATTATTTTACTAGACTCTATTCTTTCAAAGTGTCTATCTTTAGGTGTGATTGGGACAATCATGGAATTGGTATTAAAATAGAAGATGGTTTTACACTAGTCAACTTACACCAAGGACTAAGTACTTTTGAAAGTGATCCTTTCATTTTAGCATCACATACCCAGTAATCGCCTTTATAGCCCACCCAGTTACGGGTGACGTTTGATGAAACCAAAGTACATAACTCCTTATGTAGGGAACCATGGTGACTTCAGGTCTAAGGACTAGTAGTCATACTAATAGTCACATGAGAAAGTATATGACACTCATATAACGATCCATGATACTTTCTCCTGGCGGGTCATTCAGTATACATTCTCCAATGCATACTCATGTGTCAACTTGATATCTCTATATCCATGACTTGTGAGATCAAGTCATCGAGTTGACCTACATGCTAGTCTTATTACATTAACATTGCCCCTGAATGTTAATACTCGACTAGGAATGATTAAGAGTAGTGTTCCCTATATCATCTCACTATCGATTCAACCAATTGATTGATATAGGTAAGAACATTCTACTCAACGACGCTATTATACTTAGTTTATTTGGCACCAATACAAGTAAGTATAATAACCCAAAAACAAATGCCTTTATTTATATAATAAATATGATACAATGAGTCCATAATACAATCATCAAATGATTGGCTCTAGGGCTATAACTAATAATCTCCCACTAGCACTAGTGCTAATCAGTGTAGGCTCTAAGCCCCAATGACCTAGTGTGACTATCATGCTTCCTCTGTGCCAAAGCCTTGGTCAAGGATCGCGAGTGTTAGCCTCTGTACTCATCTTCACATCTCCTCCTCTCGATAATCTCTCGAATGAGATGGAAGTGTCGAGTATGTGTTTGGTCCACTGGTGTGAGCGAGGTTCCTTCGCCTGTGTTATAGCTCCATTGTTGTCACAATAGAGCTCAATAGTCAGCGATGTTAGGAACTACCCCAAGTTGATGATGAACTTGCGGATCACCGCCTCCTTCGCCTCGATGCGCATGGTACTTCCTCGTCGTTGAGAATTAGCTATTGTGTCGACTTGAACTCTTCCACTCCAAAGCACCACCATTAATGCAAAAACACGAACCCCGATCGCGATCGATAATCATCACGTCGATCCTGGTCGGTCGCGGCATCATTAACCCTTCAGGCCTAGTTCATCATTGGCTCCATATAGAAATATTCTTTAGTCCTTCTTAAGTAAGAATATTCTTGACCGCTATGACTTTCACCGGGATCGGGTATCTTGTAACGACCCAACTCGGGTACTAATCAGCGGATCGCTACATTAAAGCTATGCCGGGTGAACGGGTAAAATAAAATTTCACTAACCGACTCGGTTAGTCGACAACCGATACACCCATGCTGTTATAAGGAAGGATTCAAGACCCTTTCCGGTTGGTGTACATGTACTAAGGAGGATACTTGACCTCCCATCGAGCTAGGAACTCGCTTAACTTCCTCCAACTAGCGATCGATCCACGGATTGATCAAACTTGCTTCGATTTGCCTGTTTGATCGAAGCAAAGAGTCGGATCGGACCCAACCAACACGATCGGCAGTCTGGATCGATGCGAGGACCGATCCGCACGCGCTGAGATGCTCTTATGTCGGATCGGATCGGTCGGGTGACATCCGGCACCAATCTTCTCGAGATAGCCGCCGGATCGGCCACGGTGATCGATCCGTGAGGATCATGCATTCCTTCATCGGATCGGTCCGACACGATCGATAGCTCTTCGACACTGACTGCACCGGGACGATCGATTGTTCTTCACTCGAGAGTTCGATTTGCACTTTGCGCGTGCAAAACATCACTAGTTCTAAAACAATGGAGATACATTCTAGCATGTAAGTACTAATGTTCTAAACATGATAAACTAAACAAGACATAATTACTAAGCTAGAACAATTAGTAACAAGACTAAGTATGAAACTAAACATGTTAAGTGCTAAAACTGAAATAAAAGCGTATAGATCCCAAGGATCTTTATTCCAGACCCCTTGCACACACACATCATCGTAGCATCGTCCTCCAGCCTCCGCTAGTCCACTTTTCTTTTACCGGTATCTGCAGTATAAGAAAAATAGTATCTGTAAGCCAATAAGCTTAGTAAGGAACCATCTACCTCACAAAAACATGCAACGATGCAATTATGTTTTTAAAACATGCTGTTTGAAACCTAAACTGAGCATGCAAGCATGGCATGGCATGGTATCATACAAAGCATGGCATAACATATAAACTGAACCTGAAATTGAACTAGTCATGCATATATCTAAATTTGTATACGAACTCAAATCATGTAAACTGAACCTGAACTGAACTGAATGCTAAATTAGTGTTCTCATCACTGGTTTCAAATTTGAAAACTATACATATAATAGATGAAAATACTAAACATGCTGTTGGCCCTGGGCAAGCAGATTTGACTTTCATGCGTGCATCCCTCGAGACGGATTGCAAGTTCAATCCAGCGGTTTACTAGGTTATGAACCTAGGGACGACATGTGGAGTCCGCCCATGGATATCTGATCCAGCACCAATCGAATAAAAGTAAAAAATCTTTGAATCTTACTTATCTTACTTTCTTTAGGTTATTCGGTTATCAACTAGAGCTAGGTTATCTGAACCTAGAGGCTCTGTGGGAGCCCACCCAATGGATATCTGATCCATTAGCTGTAATATCTGATAATAAACTGAGTAAAATGTTTCTAATTCATTTTACACTTGGTTAGGGGTTGGTGCATCCTTCGAGCCGAGCATTCTCAACGCTGGTGTGCCTAAAAGCACACCTAAAAACCAGCTGAAATCTGAACTAATGCAAAACTAACAAGCGGAGCATTATCGCAGTGAGGGGTTTCTTACCTCAATCCAAGGTTTTCTTCGACTTATCCGCTAGGTTTTTCGCTGGTGCTGCTTCGTTGCAAAACCCGTTCCTCTCGCGGAAGAACCGATACAGGTGTTGTGGAAAGTGAACACACACGATCCTAGGAAGGAACCCTAGGTTTCCCTTTTGTTCTTTGGTGCCAGGAAAGAAGAGAGGGAGAGGAGGTCTCGGTGAGGGTTTGGAGAAGGTCACGAACCAATTAGAAATAAACCAACCCAATCAGAACCTCCTATTTATATCATGTGGTAATTCGGTCCAACTCTAATATAAATATAAATGTTTCTCCTTTCTCTCAGCACGACCCTGGGTTCACTGGTTACTAACATTATCCTTAAACCATAGGTCTAGTTGATCACAGTGCTTATATTTATTTTACGCTACTCGGAAAATTCGAGAAAATATCTAAAAATTCCAGATAAATAATAGAAAATTCTAAAATAGTTTTGAGAATTTTTTAACTAATCCCATACCTTATAAAAGTTCGTCTCCCGAACTTAAAACAGTCTGGTATACTCTCATCATCGCCTCTGTCTCCCAGTCGCCTCCTTGCTGTGATTTTGCGACTTTGACTAATGGTACTTCCTTGTTCTGCATTACCGCTGGTCTATTATCCAAGGCATGTTGAGATCATCACGGACTGTACCAGGGCTCAATCACCGGTGGCGTCCGAATATGTTCTTCCATGGTGGAGACATGACATCATGTGGACAGTGACATCTCCCGAGGTAACTCTAGCTCATATGCTACCTTGCACTCTCTTCGTGATAAGGTATGGTCCCACATATCGGGAGCTAGCTTGCCCTTCTTCCCAAAATGCATGACTCTCATGGGAGCTACGAAATAAAGGGTAAGGAACTCAGTCATGGCTTAGGTCTACGATAGCTCTCATGACGTCTTGTCTCTCTCTCCTCTGGCCAGAATCTGGCGTATGGTGGTCATGTATCCGTCTAGTCAAGCTCAAGTTCCTTCTTTTCACCACTCTCTACAGTTAGATCGGTGATCCACCTCAGAGTGCCTCATAAGGTGCCACGATTCAGTGTCCGATGTTGTTGTATGTAATCTGCTAGACTGATATTTGCACCAACTCCCTTGAAATCTAGGGCACAAGCTCGGAGCATATCTTCGAGCGATTACTCTCCATCCGACCATCCGTCTCGGGGATGGAGCTACGAATTTTACCTGGTGCCCAGATCGCACACTTCAGTGTGATGTAATCATGCGTCGATATAATGGTTCGGGACTCCATGCACTGACTATCTCCTTGAGATACAGGAGCTAATGCTCCATGGAATAGGATATTCATAGCTAGGTGGATTGAGTCAACCATCGACTATTACCCAAATGGCATCAAAACCATTGGTCGGTAATCCACCTGAAGTCCATAGAGATATCCTCCCACTTCCATTTGCGGATCTCATTTGCAGAGCTCCTCTCACGTGTCGTGATGTTGCGCTAACCCTCGAGGTTAGGCGATCATGCGACGTATCGATATCGATATCGCTTCGTCCCAAAATCGCTTTAGATCCCGATACATTTGGTGGAACCGAGATGCATCGCAGAGTCCTGTGAGCCTCGTCTAGAATCTGTTCGTAGTTCCTCCCTGGAACACTGAGCCGTACACTTTGCACGGGCCAACCTCACTGAACTCTCAGGATTTAACCCTTGCTTGATTTTTCTGGATTTGAGGATCTGCCTCCGCATGTCTGGATATCATCAAGCAAGGTGATGAAGGACATAGTGGAGCACGAACCATAAGCTCGAGACTAAAATCTAATCTCCTTCCTTAGGGGTGGTGACATAGCTGCTAAAGATAATAAGGTGGCACTGGACTTCTGCTGAGTGCGTCTACTACCTTATTAGCTTTTCCTGGATGGTAGAGGATATCTATGTCATAATCCTTGACAGCTCTAACCATCTGCGCACGCCATATTCGGATCCTTGAGTAAAGAAATACTTTGATGATGATACACCTCGACCTGAGCTCCATATAAATAATGTCTCCAAATCTTGAGAGCGAACACCACTGCTGCAAGCTCAAGGTCGTGAGTGGATAGTTCCTCTCATAATCCTTGAGTTGTCTGGAGGCATAGGCGATCACCTTGCCTCCGCATCAGATCCCTCCTAATCCCAATTTAGAGGCGTCACGCTAGATGTCGAGTTCATCACAGTTTTTTCGTATAGCTAAAATAGGAGGTCAATCTCGCTTATTTTGCATGTTCGCACCATCCTCACACCTAAATTTCTTGTTCTTCAGTGAGAGCTATCGGGGAGGCTATCGAGAAGTCTCTCAATTTCTGTAAGTAGCACTGCTAATCCCGTAAAGCTTCGATTTCATTGGCTCACAGGTCTCTTCAGCCATTTACACTTCTATCTTCTGGGATACCATAACACCATCCTTGGAGATGATGTGACCTAGAAAGGTTACTCAGTCTCAGCCAAATTCACATTTCGTGAATTTGGCATATATATTGTGAAGAATCTCAGAAAACTTGATCTTGTGCATGGTCCTCCTGAGTGAATAGATAAGAATGTCATCGATGAACACGATGACAAACTTGTCTAAGTATTCTCTGAATACTCTGCTCATGAGGTCCATGAAAGTAGTGGAGCATTTGTCACGCCGAAGGCATGACTACGAACTCATAATGTCCTCGAAAGCTGTTTTAGGTATATCACCTTTCTTGACTCTAACCTGGTGATATCCTGATCCGAGGTCAATTTTAGAGACCCGTGGGTTGGCCCGTCTATCCCGCAACCTGCTTTAATTTGGGTTGGGTTCAGAATTTTTCAATCCGTTGGCATAGAGGCGCTTCCATCCTTCTTCTTCACGAACAAACATGTGCTCCCCATGGTGAGTGACTAGGCGTATGAAACCCTTGTCTAGAAGCTCCAATTGCTCTCAAGTTAGTTCCAGTTCCCGGAGCCATGCAGATCGATGCCTTGGAAATTGGATTTGGCAGGAATGAGCTCTATCTCAAATTCAATCTCCCTCGTTCCTGGTGCTAAGCCCGTAGCTCTTCGTGAAGCTGCTGTAGTCAGACTCGAACCTCCGATAGTTGGTTCTTGTCTGGTGTCGTACTACATTTGCTAAAAATCCCATGCATCCTGAATCCAATAGCTTCGGAGCTTTCAATGCCGAGAAACTTTACGCTTTTCTCTTTGGTTTTCCTATGAACTCAAGTACTCCTCCGGTTGGAATATGACTGTTTTAGACTCTATAGCAAGCGCGATCGATCGTAAAATCCATTCAAAGATGACATCATAGTCGATCATTTCTAGCACTCGGATCACCAAAAGTTCCCCTCTGCTATAATTGATCTGCTGCGCCCGAGCCGTCGTAGATGCCATGATGTCTCATGAGGTAGTGTTGTCTATGCTGGAGTAACTCGAGGTGTTGCTAATTTCTCGGCAAATGCCCCGGATACATAAGAGTGGGTTGCCCGAGTATCGAATACATGCATTATGTTTGTAAATACTCTCGACTGTGACATCTGTCAGGCATTTAGCACGTCCCTCTAGTCGGTGAAAATCATTTGGGATAGCCGTAGGGGCTTCTAATCTACGACTCGATCATGGACCATCTAAAGCATCATACATCTGTAATGCTGGTTGGTGAGCTCCATATCAGATGTGTGAGGAGGAAGATTCTTGTTCGCTTTGCTAGCCATGTGCCCTTCACATTCAAAACAACCGCGTACCCTTGCAAACTCTGGATGATGTTTCCACAAGTAGCACACTTGGGATGTCTGGAATGTTTTCCAGCTCTTGCCTTGCGTTTCCCTTCCATTGGAGCTATGTCCCTGTTGTTTCTGCTGAGTACCTAAGCTAGCTTGTCCCTTGGGCTCTGGTGATATTAGTCTTTGATAGTGCTCGGTGATCGAGCACTACTCACTAGTTCCTCGTGGTTTGTGGCCTATTCAGAACGGCACCTTCACACACGATACGTTTAGCATTTTTCAAGCTGGTACTGCCCTTCTCTCTAGTTACCACACGAGGACAATGAATTTCTTCTTCAGGCGATAGGTTGCCCGACGAAATTGTAAACTCTCGATAGTGTCGGTTCGTGACTTGCATGTGAAAGAATTCCTCGAAGAATTCTTTTCGGATTAGATGTGTAATTACGGTTTCATGGCTGCGCACCCCGTTAAGCGAAGGCACACTTCACCAATGTTCACCTTTAGGTCTCACTCCGCAGCTCGGTCTGCTTTCGGTGTTTTAAACCTACGCATCCCATGGTTCGAGCTCTTAGTTCTGGCTTCTCGCCACCGATAAGGTAAGCTATTCTTCTGGTCTGGAGCTTGTGGTCTTGGTAAGGCCTCGCCTCTCTTTTCGAGTCGTGAGCTTGGATCGATGGAGTTCTTGGTCTGAGGACCTATTCACTGCTATCTCTGTTGTGCTGCTTCAGTCTTGTAAGGGTAGGGGAGCCTAGCCTTCATGGGTCTTCGCCGGAGTCCTTGTCGGCGGCTCGGCCCTGGTCTTGGCAGTCCTCTATTTTCTAAATAGCGAGAACACATATATATAACTAGGCTATCATGTTATAGTTAACTCTCGTAACATGTTAAATACTATCATCGTAAACTTGAATTAATTAACTACCAACATGCGCAAAACATGAAAGTACATATAATATGAAAAAACAAAAGCGAGTGAGAGATGTTCTTACTTGGAGAACAATGCTGATGTGTGTGGAAGTATGGAACATGGCTCGATACCCTCTGTATCCAACGACCCTCGGTACTAATCATGGTGAGCCGGATCGCTACATTAACCATTACTACTTGTGGAAAGCGGGTAAAATAAAATTTCACTAACTGACTCTATTACACGATACACCCATGCTGTTATAAGGAAGGATTCAAGACCCTTTCCGGTTGGTGTACATGTACTAAGGAGGATACTTGACCTCCCATCTGAGCTAGAACTCGAATTAACTTCCCAACTAGCCTCGATCGATCCATGGATCGATCAACTATTGCTGATCGGGTTCGGACGATTGTAAGTCCAGATGGTGCGCTGCGGTCGATCCGCACACAGAGGGCCGAGATGCCTATTTTCGATCTGATGGATCGGTCGAGTGTCAGCACTGAAATCTTCTTCTCCAGTCTATGAGTCGGGGATCGGTCGGTCGACCATCCGGGATACAGGAGATTCTATCAGATCTCGGAATGGTCGGCCGACCGATCCAACTTCGAATCAGACCGTCGATCGTGGCCGATCGATGTCTCATTCACTCGAGTTCGATTTCAGCACTTTGGTGTGCCAAAACATCACACAACAGTTATAAAACAATGGAGATACATTCTAGCATGTAAGTACTAATGTTCTAAACATGATAAACTAAACCAGACATAGTTACTAAGCTAGAACAATTAGTAACAAGACTAAGTATGAAACTAAACATGTTAAGTGCTAAAACTGAAATAAAAGCGTATAGATCCCAAGGATCTTTATTCCAGACCCCTTGCACACACACATCATCGTAGCATCGTCCTCCAGCCTCCGCTAGTCCACTTTTCTTTTACCGGTATCTGCAGTATAAGAAAAATAGTATCTGTAAGCCAATAAGCTTAGTAAGAAACCATCTACCTCACAAAAACATGCAACGATGCAATTATGTTTTTAAAACATGCTGTTTGAAACCTAAACTGAGCATGCAAGCATGGCATGGCATGGTATCACACAAAGCATGGCATAACATATAAACTGATGACTAGTCATGCATATATCTAAATTTGTATATGAACTCAAATCATGTAAACTGAACCTGAGTGAACTGAATGCTAAATTAGTGTTCTCATCACTGGTTTCAAATTTGAAAACTATACATATAATAGATGAAAATACTAAACATGCTGTTGGGCCCTGGCAACTGTACTTACTGTGCGCGCATCCCTACGAGACCCGGGATTGCAAGTTCCGAATCCAGCAGGGTTACTAGGTTATCTGAACCTAGGGACGACTGTGGGAGTCCAGCCCATGGATATCTGATCCAAGTACAGTGCCAACTGAATAAAAGTAAAATACTGAATCGTTTATTTCTAGGTTATCTGAACCTAGAGCTAGGTTATCTGAACCTAGAGGCTACTGTGGGAGCCCACCCAATGGATATCTGATCCATTAGCTGTAATATCTGATAATAAACTGAGTAAAAATATTTCTAATTCATTTTACATGCGTTAGACGCCTATTGGTGCATCCTTCGAAACCAAGCATTCTCAGCTTGGTGTGTACAAAAGCACACCCTAAAACCAACCGTGAAATTAGAACTAATGCCAAAACTAACAAGCGAGAGCAATTATACTGCGGTGAGGGGTTTCTTACCTCAATCGCAAGGTTTTCTTACGACTTATCCGCTAGGTTTTCGGAAAATTGCTCCGTTCGACGAGCTGCACGTCACGCCTCGCGTTCCTCTCGCGAGAAGAACCGAACTTACGGTGTTGTCGCTGGAAAGTGAACACACGATCCTAGGGAAGGAACCCTAGGTTTCCCTTGCTTTGTTTTGCTGCGCCGAGAGAAAGAAACGGGAGAGGGAGAGGGTCTCGGTGAGGGTTTGGAGAAGGTCACGAACCAATTAGAAATAAACCAACCCACTGTAACCTCCTATTTATATCATGTGGTAATTCCGGTCCAACTCTAATATAAATATAAATGTTTCTCCTTTCTCTCAGCACGGCCCTGCTGGGTTCACTGGTTACTAACATTATCCCTTAAACCATAGGTCTCGGGTTCGATTCCCGCTTAGGCCGTTTTCGTTTATATTTATTTTTGCTACTTCCGCTACTCGGAAAATTCCGGGAAAATATCTAAAAATTCCAGATAAATAATAGAAAAATTCTAAAATAGTTTTGAGAATTTTCGGGCGTTACATATCTGCTCGTCATGCGTAAAGCATACATCAGGACGAGTACATAGCATGTCGTACATGATAGATCCTATGGCTGAGGCATAAGGGATCTGATCCATGCGGTCTCTCTCCTCTCTAGAAGAGGGACCTTGAGTTTTCGAAAGACTCACGCCATGTGACATCGACAGAAATCCCTTCTTGGAGTTCTGTATGGCAAACCGAAGGAGTACCTTGTCAATATATGTACTCTGACTTAGGCCAAGCAATCTCTTAGATCTATCTCTATAGAACTGTATGCCTAGAATGCGAGATGCTTCACCTAAGTCCTTCATTGAGAAACATGTCCCTAGCCAAGTCTTGACAGACTGCAGCAAAGGGATGCCCTTCCCAATGAGTAGTATGTCATCCACATACAATATGAGGAAGACAACTATATCCCCTACAACCTTCTTGTAGACACATGGTTCATCTTCATTCTTGATGAAACCAAACTGTTTGATTGCATCATCGAATCGAAGATTCCAGCTCTGAGAAACTTGCTTTAGTCCATAAATGGACCTATGCAGCTTACATACTCTACTAGTATGCTGTGGATCTACAAAACCCTCAGGTTGTGTCATGTACACATCCTCGAGTAGGTTTCCATTCAGAAACGTGGTTTTGATATCCATCTGCCATATCTCATAGTCATGGTATGCTGCAATAGTATGCATGATCCGAATGGACTTAAACATCGCTACTGGATAAAAGGTTTCATCATAGTCAATACCATGAATCTGCTTGAAACCTTTAGCTACCAAGAGACCCTTATAGATAAGTCCATCCATGTCAGTCTTTCTCTTAATGATCCACTTATACCCAATGGGTTTCACCCCTTCAGGTGGATCAACTAAAGTCCATACTTGGTTGGTGTACATGGATTCCATCTTGGATCTCATGGCTTCTAGCCATTTCTCAGAATCTGGGCTCATCACAGCTTCTTGATAGGAGGCAGGCTCATTCTCAATGAGCACAACGTCATCATGGTCAGTCAAGAGAAATGAGTATCTCTCAGGCTGACGATGTACCCTATCAGACCTGCGAAGAGGTAGGTCTACTTGAACTGGTTATTGTTCCTCAACTCTTTGTGGAACAACATCATCCACAACACTTTGTGGTTCGAGTTCGACTTCCATCAAGGCTTTAGTACTATGGTCCACATCTTGAACTTCTTCAAGATCGAACGTACTCCTACTAGTCTTTCTAAAAATAAAGTCCCTTTCTAGGAACAACTACCTTGTGCTGACTGGGAATGTAGAAGTAATATCCCTTAGTTTCCTTGGGATATCCAATAAAGTAGCACTTGTCGGATTTGGGTCCCAATTTGTCTGAGACTTGACGTCTAACGTAAGCCTCACAATCCTAAATCCTCATAAAAGACACCTTGGCATCTCTCCCAGTCCATATCCTATATGGTATCTTTATCACGGCCTTGGATGGAACTCGGTTGAGTATAAAAGTTGTCGTGTCTAGAGCATAGCCCCAAAGAAATGTAGGAAGATCTGTGTGACTCATCATAGACCGTACCATATCTAATAGGGTACGATTCCTCCTTTCGGATACACCATTCCACTGTGGTGTTCCAGGAGGAGTGAGTTGGGATAGAATCTCACACTTAGCTAGATAGTCACGAAACTCATGGCTAAGGTATTCTCCACCTCGATCTGATCAAAGTATCTTAATACTCTTGCTAAGCTGGTTCTGTACTTCATTCTTGAATTCTTTGAACTTTTCAAAGGATTCAGACTTATGTGTCATCAAGTACACATAACCATATCTACTGAAGTCATCAGTAAATGTGATGAAGTACCTATAACCACCTCTAGAAGTGACATTGAAAGGGCCACATACATCACTATGTATAAGTCCTAACAAATCAGTCGTTCTTTCGCTGTGCCCATTAAAGGGAGTCTTGGTCATCTTGCCTAGTAGGCATGACTCGCACGTCTCATAAGATTCAAAATCAAATGAGTCCAACAAACCATCCTTATGGAGCTGGGATAAGCGCTTGTCATTTATATGACCTAAGCGATGTGCCAGAGATAGGTTTGGTTCATGTCATTTGACTTGAACCTTTTAGTATTTATGTTATAGATAGGGCTTTCAAGGTCTAGAATGTAGAGTCCGTTCATCAGAGGTGCACTACAATAGAACATATCTTTTAAATAAACAGAACAACATTTGTCCTTTATTATAAAAGAGAACCCTTTCTTGTCCAAACAAGAAACTGATATAATGTTCTTAGTTAAGGCAGGCACATAACAGCAATTATCCAACTCTAGTACAAGCCCAGAGGGCAGAGATAGAAAATAAGTCCCTACAGCAACAGCAGCAACTCGTGCTCCATTGCCTACGCGTAGGTCCACCTCGCCCTTTGCCAATGCCCTGCTATTTCTCAGCGCCTGCACATTAGTACAAATGTGAGAAGCACATCCGATATCTAATACCCATGATGAAGAAATAGATAGATTGACTTCTATAACATATATACCTGAAGTGGAAGTCTCACTTCGCTTCTTCTTAAGATCTTCCAGGTACACCTTGCAGTTCCTCTTCCAGTGCCCGGTCTGACCGCAGTGGAAGCAGGTAGCATCCTTGGTGACCCCTCCTTTAGGTTTTAGTGCCTTGCCTTTGCCCTTGGCTTGGGACTTTCCTTTGCCTTTGGGCTTGCCCTTGCCCTTGTGTTTCTGAACCATCAGAACAGAGTGGGGCATAACCTTCTTAAGGTTCAGCTCAGCAGTTCTTAACATGCTAAGAAGCTCAGGCAGTGGCTTGTCAATTTCGTTCATGTTGTAGTTTAGAACGAATTGACTATAGCTATCTGGTAAGGATTGCAAGATCAGGTCAGTGGCCAGCTCTTGGCCAAGCGGGAATCCCAACCTCTGTAGGTTTTCTATGTACCCAATTATTTTGAGTACATATGGGCCTACGGGAGCCCCATCTGACATCTTGCACTGAAATAGTGTCTTTGAGATCTCGAATCTCTTGTGCCTAGCTTGTCCCTGATATAGTTGACGAAGATGTTCAACCATATCGTAAGCTCACATCAACTCATGTTGCTTCTGAAGCTCAGAGTTCATGATCGCGAGCATTAGACAGGACACATCTAATGCGTCATCTTGATGCTTCTTGTAAGCATCTTTGTCTGCTCGCGTGGCAGTGGCAGGAGGAGCCTCCGGAATGGGCTGCTCCAGAACGTACAGTTTACGTTCTTGGGTGAGAACTATTCTCAAGTTCCTGTACCAGTCCAGGAAATTTGCTCCGTTGAGCTTGTCCTTCTCAAGGACAGAACGCAGGGAGAAAGAGTTCGTATTTGACGTCATGGTTATCTACAATAGAAAAATGCAGAAAATAAATATCATATTCTTTTAAATCATTTAATTAGGCCTTTAACTAAATGATGCTCCCATTGAATTTTATAATTCATGTGGGACAAGATCCACATCATACTACGCCTTAAGTTAGCTTTGGCTAAATCACCCAAGACTTAGTATGATCGGTAGGTAACAATTTACCAATTACATCTCCATGCAACTCTTGTTTATAGGATCATTATCCGCAGTTATATTAAAACTTGAGTTAGCTTTGGCTAATACGCCCAAGAATTAATATAAATGTGATTATGTCCTATATTCCAACCGTTGGAAATATGCCTATAGTTAAACTCGATCCAATTGAGTTAACTAGTTACTCAATCTAATTGAGTTGTACTCACCCATGCGTTGATAAGCGGGACCAAGATTGTCCCTCCGTACCCTACCAAGATAATATGTGTTGCTCTGATTTGGCAGATTCAACAACACATGTGATCGAGGTAGTGATAGGTATCACGGCACAGTAGGCATTTGAGTTGACGTGATTGAGATCTAATCTAATCGAGAGGGTGCATCTTGTACACGATTTAGATCTAATCTAATCGTTAGGCACTAATTAATTACTAATTATGCATCACATACACACAAACAATTAATTAAATTATTTGTGATTAGTCATGGCCCTACTACGATCTTCTCAAGCCAATGAGAAGATCGGATGGCCAACCTAAGGTCAACAACTTCTCAAGCTCCTCCCTTTGACCACCTTTTGTTGCTCGCGCCCTCCTCGTAACTTCGTCTCGAGTGGACCTTCCACCGCTCCAATTTTGTACATTACAATTTTTGAAACTCGAGTTATATTCGAGTCTAAACTAATTTACAACAAGAATAAATGGAGAAAGGCATGACGCGCAGGTTGCATATCAAGTATACAACACACATAATCACATGACGGCACGCAGGCCGTATTATGAATTACAACACAAATATACCAATCAAATTGGGTCTTTTTGGGCCATGACCATCACAAATTATACATAATTCTAAATTATGTAATTTCCATAGTTTTCTGTAATTTTAATACTATTTTTTTACAATTTTTATGAGAAAAAATTCCCGGCGGTCCCGTTTAGCGGTTTTCGGGCGCAATCGCGGAATGAATCCCCTTGCGGGGCCAGGGGCAGCGCCCCTACCCACGATCTAACCATTGCGAGTGTTCCTTAGTGATCCTACAGCGCCTTAGTCCGCTGTCCCAAAAGGATTTGGGGCGAAACCTTGCCGTTTTGGAAAAATCTTCTCAGTAGTCGAATCCTACAAGTGTCTAAACAGTTGTGCTTCACTTCTACGAGAAAATTACTCATAAAAACCATAAAAAACCTAAATATATAGAAAATCACAGAACCTACATTTTTCATAAAAATACAAACTAAACTCGTACAAGACTTCGCACGTGGCTCTGATACCACTGTTGGGTTTTTCGGGCCGCGAAAACCGCTTTTTCGCACCGCGGAAACCCCGAAACCCCAAGCCACCGGATCCATGAGAAGTAAAATAAAACAAAAATTTATGAGTACGAGTTTTTTAGACTTAGTTCTAAACTAGATTTACAAGGAGAAAACCTTTTACCCTTGATGCGTGCCCTTTACGAATCCCGCTCGTCCAAGGAAGAGCTGGATCTCGAGATCGTCAAGCGTACGATCCTCTAGAAGTATCCACACGAACAAATGGGTGGAGAAAAACTAAACAAAGGTGTGCTAGCACCCTTGATCAGTCACGGCAAGAGGAGGAGAGGGAGAGCAAGAAGAGAGAGCAAGCAAGAAGATGGAATGAAAAATGTCTTGAATGAAATTCAATCTCATTCAACACCATAAGTGGCCGGCCACAATGGGAATTGAAACCCCCATTCTCATTTAATGTGGCCATTAAAGAGATTTGTAACCTCCATGAGGTGGTACACACATGTGCTAAACATGATGATGTGTAACACCATTATTGGCCACTTAATGCCAACTCACAAATGAGGTGGCAAATAGTCAAGTCAAACTTGACTCTTCCTCTTCCTCTCAAGTCAAGTCAAACTTGACTTAATCTCTCTCATGGTTGATCTAATCTAAGCATCTAATTCAAGCCAATTTAATATAATGAATCTAATTCATTTAATTAAATTGATTCAATGAGTCATAATCTAAATTAGACTCATTGAACACATGAATCAACTTGAGTCCAACTCAATTAGCCCAATTAGGATTACTCTTAATCCAATTTGATTCATCACATGAATATAATCCTCTTGGTTCATTATATGAACCTAATCTCCATTTAATTGTCCTTAGTGTGTGACCCTATAGGTTCTTGTAACGTTGGCAATGCCCCTAAACCCATTTAGGAGCATAAGTAATGAGCAGTATCTAGCAACACATCATTACTACCCAAGTTACAAGAATGTTGAGATCCAACATCACCTTGTGACTACTAATTGTGACTCCTCACAATATATGACAAGTGTCCTTCTATCCTAGATATCTAGATTGATCGATGTGAGGCATAGACCGTGTCATCCTCTGACCAATCTAAATCTTGATCTCCAAGTAGACTCACTAAATCAAATGAGCTCAATATCTCATATTGACTCATTTGGGCATGGTCATGCACTTTGTGGTCTCACTCTATCAAGAATATCGATGTCACTCCCGTCATATAGGAGGGATAGATCCCATCTACATCACTCACATCCCTCCGCATAATTTGTTACATACCCAGTAATCGCCTTTATAGTCCACCCAGTTACGGGTGACGTTTAACAAAACCAAAGTACATAACTCCTTATGTAAGGAACCATGGTGACTTCAGGTCTATGGACTAGTAGTCATACTAATAGTCATATGAGAAAGTATATGACACTCATATAACGATCCATGATACTTTCTCATGGCGGGTCATTCAGTATACATTCTCCAATGCATACCCATGTGTCAACTTGATATCTCTATATCCATAACTTGTGAGATCAAGTCATCGAGTTGACCTACATGCTAGTCTTATTGCATTAACATTGTCCCTGGATGTTAATACTCGACTAGGAATGATTAAGAGTAGTGTTCCCTATATCATCTCACTATCGATTCAACCAATCGATTGATATAGGTAAGAACCTTCTACTCAAGGACGCTATTATACTTAGTTTATTTGGCACCAATACAAGTAAGTATAATAACCCAAAAACAAATGTCTTTATTTATATAAGAAATATGATACAATGAGTCCATAATACAATCATCAAATGATTGGCTTTAGGGCTCTAACTAACAAGGGTTTCGGAGAAGCTTGAGATTTCGGCTCTTCTTCGTGCCCACAGGCTCTCCTCGACGAGAGGATCGCGAGGATGTAAAGAAACCCTCGGATCAATCCTTGGCCGGCCGCCGGAGATGATGCCCTAACCCCCGGCTTCGTTTTCACCCGAGCAGAGACGTCGCGCGCGAGAGAGAGGAAAGGCAAGGATTCAGGTTACGACAAAATAAATCCCTAAGTTCTCTCTTTTTCTCCCTTTATAACTGGGTATTACTGATAACTATTACTGCCTAAAATACTTTTTTGCCCTTTCTTTGATCAGCACGGCCCTGCTGGGTTCTTGGTCATCACGCTTCGCTTAAGTCTCGGATCAGATCGGAGGTCGCGGGTTCGAACTTCGGCCGAACCTCTTTAATTTTTTGAAACTTCTTTCGTTTGGTAAAAATACCAAACGAACTCCTAAAATTACATAAAAATACTCTAAAAATTTCTAAAAATCACTAGAATATTTATAAAGCATTTCTAAATATTTTAAATTACTATTAGGACTCAAAATGAGGAAATTTGAGTTATTACAATTCTCCTATTTGTAATAATGTCCTCATAAATAATTTTAACTTAATATATTGAGTGTGGTGATTTTTAACCCAAATTCGACCTAATTTGGGTTAAAAAATCACCACACTCAAAATATTATGTCAAAATTATTTATGAGGACATTTTTATGATTAGGAAAACAATAAGAACACATAAAAATTTGTTTCATAACATTCCAATATCTCTATGTCTATATTTAAGTCTTCCAATTTTTTTTTTTTAATTTTCAATTCTGGGATGAGTTTTGGATTCGTCCCAAAATTGGGGACAAATCCATGGATTCGTCCCAAAAATCTGGAACAAATTCTGGATTTGTCCCAGATTTGGGGATGAATCTTGGATTCATCCCAGAATTGATTTTTTTAAAAAAAAAGAAAAAAAAAATAGAAGGCTTAAATATGGACCTAGAGACATCACAATTTTATGAAACAAATTTCTATATTCGTATCATTCTCCTAATCATAAAAATCTCCTCATCCATAATTTTGACCTAATATTTTGAGGACATTTTTATGATCAGGAGAATGATACAAATATATAAAAACTTATTTCATGAAATTCAGATGTCTCTAGGTCCATATTTAAGCGTTCCGAATTTGACCTAATTAGGGTTAAAAAATAACCATACTCAAAATATTAGGTTAAAATTATAGATGAGGATATTTTTACAATCAGGAGAACAATGCGAATACATAGAAACTTGTTTCATGAAATATCGATGTCTCTAGGTCCATATTTAAGCTTTTCAATTCTTTTTTTTTTCTTTTTTTAAAAAAATTCAATTCTCGGACGAATCCTGGATTCGTCCCAAATTTAGGGACGAATCTTGGATTCATCCCAGATTTTGGTACGAATTTGGCAACGAAAATATATTTTGTTGGGAATTTGAAATGAAAATATTTTGTTGTAGATTTTGTTGTTAATTTGGGTCGATTTTATTTTTGTTGCTAAAGTTTTTGTGATTTTGGGATGAAAAATATTCGTCCTAGATTTTCGTCCCTAAATCATTAAATTTTTTTTTTTGTAGTGGATGATGATGATGATGATGATGATGAGCCTTTTTTTTTTATTTATGTTTACACATGACAAATAATTATCTGACAACAAAGATGGATCCGATAAAAATTCACGGTTAATGGGATTAGAGTCTCTAAGATTGAATGTTTTCTCCGATTAAAAGTGTGCAGCTTTCACTACATTAACTAAAAAATTATTTTCATTTAGTATATTTTTTCATAAGTACTATCTAAAATGAACAATCAATTTACAAACATATACACAGCACAATAGCAGCATTAAACATATCCAACAAAAGTGCAATTTATCCAAATAAACAATAATTTTTTTTAAAAAAAAAAACTCTTTGAAGGATGAGGGCTTTCAGTGTAAATATCAACACTTCAAAGGATAAGAACTTGCACAAGCTCAGATAGCACGTTCCACAAGCACAGATGCCCTGCCATCCATATGCTGAACTTTTGGAACATGAAAACACCGGCAATTGGTGCAGCAATCTACAATTACCAGGAGCCTTCAAAAATTCGCCAAGATATTCAATCTCTTCCATAAAAATTAATCAGACGTTTCTTTGGAAGGTAGGACTTGTCGATTGAACCTGGATAGCAAACCTTTGGCCCCAGTAAGAACAAGATGAGACCTTCACTTCCAGCATGTCTTCATGCATAATATGACACCGGAAATCATAGGAGAAGTAGGAGGTAACACAATATGCACTCAATACTCACCACTCTAGAAAATCTACCAAGAGTTTAGAGCGATAATAAGAAAATAAATCTTCTAACAAGCTTAAAAGTTCAAATATATTTAAATTTCAAAAACAATCTCTTTGCTCCCAACAATACAAAGTAGAGCTTTTATATGAGAGACTTGGAACAACCCTCTAAGATGAGTTCAAATGCATTAAATATGGTTTATATTTTCTAAGGCCTCATTAAACTAGGGTGACGTTTAGTTTAGGGGTTTAGAAATGAGGAAATGGAATAATAAAAATATAAAGTGTTTGATTAATGAATTTGGAAATAACAATTTTGGAATCATTCCTAAATAATCTGAAATAAACAAAACCTAATTAAAGGGGTGAGTTTAGAATTTATTCTCATCTCCAAACCCTTGTTTTTGTCTCCTCCCTGGGTGAACCTATGTGTTGTCGTTGTCCCGTCCCTAATGCGACTCTGGCAGAGACCACTGTTGAATGGCTTTCTCTCCTCCTCCTCTCTCTCTCTCTCTCTCTCCTCCCTCGGCCTCTCCTACGCCCTCTCCTATGCCTACGTTGTGTCGCCCAGATGAAGTCAAACACGGTATCGCATCGCCAGCGAGCGGCGATCCTGTCCTAAGTTGGCTGTCATCCTCTCTTTTATCCATCTTTTTCTTCTCACGGATCAGGCTAGTACTGAGATGTTATGTGTGCTGAGATGTTCCCTTTTATCATTCTTTGAGGTCTTCGTTCGTCTAATTCTTTCCTCTTGCATGCTAAGAACCAAGAGGATGGGGGACAAAGTGCACCCTTGTCAGTCATTGTTGTTCCACAATTGGTAGGCATATCATCAACCACATTAGTCACTATGTCCATGATAGGTAACTCAGAAGCAAGGACATCAGTATCTATGTGCATGTCCATTACCTATTGCATTTTTTTTTTCTGATTTTATCTTATACATAATGGATAGATTCAAGATGAGTGAGATTGGGGTTGAATTAAGTTATTTTTCTAGGCATTTAAGGATGAATATTTATTTTTTTAGTGGTTATTTTTTCAATACATGTGAGTTTTGTTTTTGTTAAGAAACTTATTATGTTAGTGATATCATCTCTTCTAATATACATGAGTTTATAATCCTGTCTTTTTAGGTTCCATAACATTTTATTTGGATTTTCAAACTTTTGCATGATCTTAATTAATAATTATGTATGTAACCTCTTATGTTAATTTCTCTTTATTATCATGTAGAAGATAATGACATGTATTCCTATTGCTAGTAGAAGACACAAAATAATTTGAAATATTCAATTCAGATTATAGTATCAATGGTGAACATGTTCAGTGTTATATATGTTATGTGATACCAATTGTTGTTGCTACAATTGCATATTATGAGACATTCACTTAAAACCAAAGAAGAGAAAAGGCTTGAGAGAATAAATTGAATGTTTAGACTGTTGGAACTGTTGGATCGAGATGCGCTAGAGGGGGAGGGGGTGAATAGCGCTCGTGGCTTTCACTTATCGTTTTCGAAAACGTTCGAATAAAGTGGCGAAAAATAAATAAAACACACACAAGAAGACCCAAGTATTTTTATTTGGTTCAGAGCCTTGGGTGACTCATACTCCAAGGTCCACGCTCGTTGAGCGTTTACTTTGGGTAATCACTATAAGTTCGCAAATATACAACTATGAAGTACAAGTTATGCAATAAATAATTTATACCTACAGTACAAACAGATGAAGACAGTCGTCGGAGTCGTAGAGCGTAGTTGGAGCGTTCAGAGCAGCGTACAAGAGCATAGGTTGTTCAATTTTTCGTTGTTCTCGAAGCTGCTTCCCGAGGCTCCTTTTATAGCCTCTGCAAGACTAATCCAGATCCTTAAAGCTCGGGATCAGGTTTGACCCGAAGCGGATCGGTCGACTGATACCCATGTTCTGTCGACCGATCTGATGATCTCTTCCTCATCCGATCCGCTCGCTCCGCTTTGATCTGGTCAAGTCCTATCCTTGGTTCGGTAGATCGATCCCAAGGTTCAGTCGACCGATCAGATGACCTCCTCATCCGATCCGATCCAATCCCCCTGGCTTCGATCTGGTCAACTCCCATCCTTGGTTCGGTCGACTGATCCCCAGGTTCGGTCGACCGATCCCTCGACTAAAGCCGGTCTGAAATATGGAAATCTGGTCCTTTTGTGCTGCGGTTCGGTCGACCAATCAAGTCGTTCGGTCGACCGATCATGGCTGAGTCTGACCCTGCAGAAATGTTAGTTTCCTACAAAACAGAGTTAGACAAATAGCACATAAAACAAATAAGTTGACAGCTTTCGGGTTGTCCGGTTCTGACTTCGGATTTCCTACCGAAAATCCTAAGTCGAACCGACACCTACTGTTCCCTCCGCAGGGAACGCGTCCTCACCTACTCCACTCAGGAGAGCATACATGTTGCCAGTTCGGTCCTCCAGACTGACTAGACTTTCTGCCTAGGGTTACCACCCCCTAGGACCTAGGGTTACCACCCCCTAGAATTTTCCGCCACCTAGGGTTACCTCCCCCTAGGACCTAAGGTTACCCCCCCCCCCCTCCCCTTTAGGATTTCCACCACCTAGGATTACCACCCCCTAGGACCTAAGGTTGCCGCTCCTTAGGGTTTCCCTCCACCTAGGGTTACCACCCCCTAGGACCTTAGGTTACCGCCCCTTAGGGTTTTCCACCACCTAGGGTTACCACCTCCTAGGATTTTCCACCTGCTTAATCGCAGTTAGGACTTTCCTGCAAACTCGTTCACACATGTTAGATAACAAATAACCTTAACTTTGAATCATTTGTCATTATCAAAACTTGGGTTTGATCATCGAATGCTTCCCGCACCAAAAATCTCCCCTTTTGGATTATGGCAACAAAAATTCAAAGTTAAGAAAAATAATGCTATAAAAAGATTTTACAGAAGCATGATAGTACAAGAATAAGCATGATAGTACAAACACAAGATTAAGTGCAGAGCTCCCCCTTAGTAAAAGCTTATGTATAAAGACTCCCCCTTAATAAAAGCTCCCACAAAATTTTAAAATTTAAATTTCTTTGAATTTCTTTGAATTTTCTTATACTCTCCCCCTTTATCATATATCAAAATCATCAACAACAAAAAGATGGGAAAGAAAAATTGAGAAAGTGATCATTGGGCCTTAGCTAAAAATTTAGCTAATAATAAATACGAAAAAGATATTAGCTTTTTAGAAGGTTTTGAAAAAAAAACTTAGCTTTAAAAAAAACATAGTTTTAAAGATTTAGCCTTAGAAAACTTTAGCTTTTCACAAAATCCGCTTAGCTAAAACCAACTAAAACCCTTAGCTTTTGGAAATGAATTTTCTTGAAGACTTTTTAGCTAAGTAAAAACTTTTATCAAAAAGTCAAGTATGGATCTTTTTAAAGAAAACCTTTTTCTTAAAAATAAATTTCAGAAACTAAGTTTACAAAGATATTTTTAGCTAAAGAAAAGTTTTTAATTTGAAAAGTGACTTAGCTAACTTTGAGTTAAAGAAACTTTTCAAAAAGAATACTCTGTTAAATACTTAATTTTAAAAGAAGGGAGTATAATAAAAAAATACTTAGCTTTTGAGATAAGTAATTAAAATAATCAAATTTTGAAAAGAAGCTTTTCCTTAACAAATTGCTCAAAAAGGGTTGGAGAGAAAATTTAGCTAATAAACTGATTTATCTTTGAAAAGATCACTTAGCCATTTTTTTTTAAAAAAACTTTAGTTTAAAGAGCGAAAAAGAAATTTTTAGAGATTCAAAATTTAGTTAAATTTGAAAAATACTTAACTTGAAAATAATGTAAAATTTTAACTAAGGCAATTTTTCACTTAGAACCATAAAGAATAAAAAAAAAGTTAGTTCTCTTTCCAAAAAGTCCTACAGCCCAAGCATGAGTAACTTAATTTCCTTAGCCACATGTTTAACCATTAGCTACTAGCAATTTACCTAGAGGACGATAGTTTTCACTTGGTTAGTCAAGTTAAGTTAGTGATCCAGTTAGTTTTGACTAAGACAGGATAACTTAACTTGATCAATGTAAATTTGGTGTTTATAGCCCAGACTTATGTCGATGCACAGACATAAGCATACTGAAGTCCAGGCAGTACCCTATACATCTCACACTATTCTAAGTGTTTTCAAAACTAAGCAAGTTAGACCTAGGGTGCTTGTGAGATGCTTTGTCTGAAACTAGGGGTACATGATTTCTAGGGGGTAAATTCCTAGGGTAAACCAGTTTTTGAAAAACTAACAAAAGTTGGAGTTTTGAAAAATATTTTTCCTAGGATTTTAAAATCAAAAAACAAGTTGATTAAAAATATGATAATAAATTCTATTCTACTAAGCACATTCCTATTTGTCTTCTAAGTGCACTGAACTCAAGTTCAGGTAAGGGTTTTGTGAATATGTCAGCTAGGTTTGATTTTGACTCAACATAGTTAAGTACAATATCACCCTTAGCTACGTGATCTCTTACAAAGTGGTGCTTTACTTCTATATGTTTAGTCCTTGAGTGATGAATTGGGTTCTTGGTTAGATTGATTGAACTTATGTTATCAATTGAAATCTTAGTATTTTGATATTCTAGTTGATAGTCTTTTAGGGTATGCATCATCCATAATAATTGAGATGCACATTTACCTAGGGCTATATACTCAGCTTCAGTAGTGGATAGAGCAACATAGTGTTGCTTTCTGCTTGATCAACTTACTAGGAACTGACCTAGAAATTGACAGCTACCACTTGTGCTCTTTCTATCTAGTTTGCACCCGGCATAGTCTGAGTCAGAATAGTCAGTTAAGTTAAAGGTGCAAAACCTAGGGTACTAGAGTCCTACATTTAAAGTTCCCTTAATATACCTAAATATTCTTTTGACGTATGTTAGGTGAGACTCTTTTGCACAAGATTGGTATCTTGCACACATACCTACTACAAAAAAGATATCTGGTCGACTAGCAGTTAGGTACAGTAGACTTCCTATCGCACTTCGATAGTATTTCAAGTCTATTGATTTTCCTTCTAAGTTAGAGTCCATATTAATGTTAGTAGCCATTGGAGTATTAATATTTTTTGAATTTTTCATTCCAAATTTTCTAATTAATTCCTTAGCATATTTAGTTTAAAAAATATAAATTCCATCTTTGGTTTGTTTAATTTGTAAACCTAGGAAAAAGTTAAGTTCACCTACCAAACTCATTTCAAATTCATTTTCCATTAATTTGGTATATTCTTTTAAAAATTTAAAGTTTATTGATCCAAAAATTATATCATCTATGTAAATTTGGGCTATAAAAATACCTTTTTCTAAGGTTTTTACAAATAGGGTTGGATCTATCTGACCTTGGTTGAACCCTTTTGATATTAGATAATTAGACAAACGTTCATACCAAGCCCTAGGTTCTTGTTTTAATTCATATAGGGCCTTTTTTAGCCTAAAAACATGATTTGGATGTTCTAAGTCTTCAAATCCTGGGGATTGACTTACATATACTTCTTCTTTGATGAATTCATTTAAGAAAGTGGATTTTACATCCATTTGATATATCTTGAATCCTTTATGTGCTGCATAGGCCAGCAGCATCCTAATAGATCCATGTCTGGCTACAAGGACGTAGGTCTCATCATAGTCTAACCCTTCTACTTGGTTGAACACTTTAGTTACTAATCTTGCTTTGTTTCTAACTATTTCACCCCGATCATTTAATTTGTTCCTAAAAACTCATTTAGTATTAATTATGGTTTTATTAATGGGTTTAGGTACTAGTTCCCAAACCTAGTTTCTTTCAAATTGGGCTAATTCCTCTTGCATTGCTAATGTCCAGTTTGGGTCTGGTAGGGCTTCATCTATAGTTTTGGGTTTAATTTTGGAAATAAGGGCTATTTGGCTTAGGTTTCTATAAGATGACCTAGTTCTGATTCCTAGAGTTGGGTCATCCAAAATTTGGTCAGATGGGTGATTGGTATTTATTCTTGTTGGTCTTAAATTTGGGTTAGTAACTGGTTCTTGTTCTTCACAGGTTTAAGTTGAATTTCTTCATCATCTTCTATGTTTCTTGAGTTAATATTTTTCGAATTAATATTTTCATTTATTACATTGGATAAGTTATTTTCTTCATAAAAAATTACATTTATTATTTCTTCAACTTTTAGGGTTTTTTATTATAAACTCTATATACCCTATTAGTTGTTGAGTATCCTAAAAATATTCCTAGGATTGTTTTTTATGTGAATTTTCCTAAGTAGTCCTTGATGTTTAAGATGAACACTTTACACTCAAATACTTTTAAATAGTTTAAGTTAGGAATTTTATTATAATATATTTCATAAGATGTTTTATTTTGAATTTTATTAATCAAAATTCTATTTTGTATATACCAGGCAGTATTAATTGCCTCAACCCAGAATTGATTGGATAAATTATATTCATTCAACATGGTCCTAGTGACTTCTTGTAGGATTCTATTTTTATGTTCGACTAGACCATTCAGTTGGGGGGTCCTAGGATATGAAAATTCGTGTTTTTACCCATTAATTTCATAAAATTCAATAAACTTGTGGTTTTTAAATTCTCCCCCATGGTCACTTCTAATTCTTTTTATCTGAGTGTCTTTTTCATTTTCTATTAATTTACAAAAGATTTTAAAGACTTCAAAGGTTTCATCTTTAGTTTTAAGGAATTTTACCCAAGTAAATCTTGAGTAATCATCAATTATTACTAAGTAATATTGGTTTTTGCTTAGTGACTTGGCTCCATGTGAATCAAATAGGTCTAAGTGAAGGAGCTCAAGTATCGAGGTAGTTCTATTTAAGTTAGTTAATTTGTGGGTTGATTTGATTTGTTTACCCTGTTGACAAGCATTACAAATTTAATTTTCAGTAAATTTTAATTTGGACAAACCTCTCACTAAACCATTTTGAATTATTTTTGAAAAAAGTCTAGTATGAGTGTGACCCAATCTCCTGTGCCACAACTCAGTTTCCTCTTTTTGTGTTAACAAACACTCTAGAGAGGAAGTTGGTGTTAGAGTGTATACTAAAAGCCTAGCTTTTGGTATAAACATTTATCTAGAAATAAGAATCACATTGGTCAAATGTCTACATTTGTGATAAATGTAGTTGTTCAATTAATTTATATTGTAGATAACATGGTGTGTGGTGTCACACACAGAAGATCATGTTATCAGTACCTTATAAATTATAAACAGTAGCTCACGACCATGATGGAAAGGAACAAACCATTAGAAGGTCGTAGTGTAATTAGGTGTTAGTTTATCTTAACTATATAATTACACTAGTACACTAAGAGTGTATTGAGTAGGACCATTAGAGGTCGTTTCTTTTATACTGACTTTATAAAGGGACAAAGACCTCAGTTATTATGGAAGTGTGTGCTCTTAATCCTAATATAATAACAAACACATATATTTGATATTTATTTCTTTAATTTATCAATGAGTAAGATTTAGTTTGATGAATCAATAAGCCCGATAAGTTGGGAAATGATATCACTTATAGTGTGTGTTGTTGATTATAGAAAGAAACTGTGTCCTAGTAATCTAGGTTGAGAATGTCCCCAAGAGGAGCTCATAAGGATTGTCATGTTAAACCCTGCAGGTGGACTTAGTCCGACATGACGATGAAGTTGAGTGGTACTACTCTTGGAGCTAGATATTAATTAAGTGAGTTGTCAGTAACTTACTTAATTAGTGGACATTTGTTATCTTAAACACAGGGAGACTAACATACTCATAATAAGAAAGAGCCCAAAATGTAATTTGGGATTGGTGCGGTAGTTCAATAATAGTTCTTTAGTGGAATGAATTATTATTGATGAAATTAAGTTGTGTTCGGGGCGAACACGGGATGCTTAATTTCATCGGGAGACCAAAACCAATTCCTCCTCTCGGTCCCTATCGTAGCCTCTAGTATATATAGATTTATACCCACCGCATACCCACCTTCTTACCCATCCAATGGGGCCGGCCAAGCTAGCTTGGAACCCAAGCTAGGGCCGCCAAGATCAAGTGGATGAGTCATATAGGTGGCAGGCCAAAGCTTGGGTCCCAAGCTTGGGTGGCCGACCACTAGAATATTAAAAAGGATTTTATTAAAATTATTTCTTATGTGGATATCATGATTTTAAAGAGAGTTTAAAATAAAAATTTCCTTTATAGCTTTCTATAAAAGATTAAGAGAAGAGATTAATCTCTTTCCTTATTTGTAGTTTAAAAGGATGGTTTTAATTTTTGGTAAAACTTTCCTTATTTATAAATCATCTACATGTTTACAAGCGAGTTTAAAATTTGAAATCTTTCCTTATTTGTTGATTAAAGGAGGATTTTAAATTTTAAGAAAACTTTCCTTTTAATCATGTTCATGATTTAAAAGAGAGTTTAAAATTAAATATTCTCTTTTATAAGTTTCTACAAAAGATTAAGAAAAGATTTGATATCTTTCCTTATTTGTAGATTAAAAGATATTTTAATTTATAGAGATAACTTTCTTTTATCCACATGTTTAAAAGAAAGATTTTAATTTATTAAATTTCCTTTTTATAAATCAATCATGAAGGGATAAAAATTATTGAGAATTTTATAAATGAAGCAAATAAGGAAGTTTTAATTGGTGTTTAAAATTTTATTTCTTGGAGATTTCTTGGTTGGACAGCCATTGCAAAATTGAAAAGAAAAATTGTTAATATTTTTTTCCTTTTCAATGGCAAAAATTAAGGAAGTTTTATTAAATTTTCCTTATTTGCAAGACCAAGGATTATAAAAGGGGTAGAGGAGGCTTCAAGGGAAGGACTTTCTGTCTTTTTCCCTCTTTTCCTTGGTGGTGTGGCCTTCCTTCTTTCTCTTCTTCTTCTCTTTGTGGCGAACCTCTTCATGCTCATGGAGTTTTAATTGGTGGCGGATCTTTGAGAAAAAGGAGAAAAGCTTCATCCGAGCTTGGTTGGTGGGAAAGATCTTCATCTTTTGGAAGCTTTGTGCTTGGCCGAAATTTGAAGAAAGGAAAAGAATGTGCTTTGGTGGTTTCTCATCTAGATGCCCATCACAACGGTTAGAGTTAGAAGGAATCCGATAGAAGATCAAGAGGTCTTTCTAAAAGGTATAACTAGTAATTTTTCTTTCCGCATCATACTAGTTATTTTTGGAAATAATACCAAATACAAGAGGCATGCGATTCTAGTATTTCGAATATGTTTTTCGATGTTGTGTTCTTTTATTTTTTTTTTCCTTGTGATTTGATTGTTCTTTTCGGTTAACCTAAAGTTATTTTAGGAAATTAAATATTAGCTTTCCATAAAAGGTTTTGTCTAGTCGGTGGTGGTTGCCCGCCCCGTTCTTATTTTTTCGGGTTCGGGGATTCCCCGAACCTGAACCCACGGGTTCGGGTATTCCCCATCCCCGCCCCATGTCATTAGTCGAAACTTGTGTGTTAGAGGTCCAAAGTAATTTTGTCCTAGTTAACAATATATACTCCATCTGACCTTCACTGTGGCCTCCTTCAAGAGGGATATTGTATAACTATAGTTCTTTTTCATGAACACACAAGTTTGAAGAAAGTATGTTGACAAGAATTGACAAAATTACATCATTGTATCTCCCATCATCACAAGTATTCGGGGCGGGTTCGGGGATGGGGATAGTATTCCCATACCCGCCCCAAACCCGCCCCATCCCCGAAAAATCGGGGATCCCCATCCCCATTTCGGGTTTTCCCCACGGGGCCCCAAACCCGTGGGGAAAATTGCCATCCCTAGTGGTGGTTGCTCCCATATCCAAGAAGGCCATGTGCCTCGCCACGTCAGTACTGGAAACCAATTATGGAAATTAATATTTAATGGAATTAATAACTTAAGGTGATTTGGGTCGAATGTGTTAAGTTCCGCAGGAGACCCAAGTCAAAACCTAAAAGAACGAATAGATTAAGTTTTGGATCAAACGTGTTAAGTTCCGCAGGCGATCCAAAATTTAATTTAAAAGAACACATGGTAGCTAGGAAAAGGTTCAGACCTTTGTACAAAAGTTTTGTACAGTGGAACCTCTAGGTTTTCCGAGTAGCAACCAACAGTTGGTAGATCTAGAGAATAAATGTTCTTTTTCCTAATACCCTTAAGTGTGATTTCAGGATTATTAATGTTCTTAATTATGCACTCAATTTTTGAAAATGTGACTAAATATCCTGAGTCACATAATTGGCTAATACTAAGTAAATTAAAACTGAATCGTTCAACCAAGAAGACTTTTCGAATGTAAAAATTAGAATTTAATTGAATATTACCTATTTCGATTACCTTAAAGGTTCCGTCGTTACCGAACGCAACTGACCCTAGGTTCTTGAGTTTCAGCTTAGTGAATTTCAATCTATCTCCAGTCATGTGTCTGGAGCATCCACTATCTAGTATCCATTGATCCAAATCTTTATGTTCGTACATAAAGTATTTGATTTGAGTCAATTTAATGGATTCAAAAGATAGTTTGATTGAAATCAATTTAATGTTCCATCTCACCCAATCTAAATGATCAAACATGGTATTCCTATGGGTGATTGTGAGATGATTTATTAAGTTACTAATTAAGTTGATTGTTGATAATTTAAGTTAATTATTAAGTTGATAATTTAAGTTAATTATTAAGTTGATAATCTATGTTGATAATTTAAGTTAATTATTAAGTTGATTTATGTTGAGTTAATTATTAAGTTGATAATTTATTTTGATAATTTAAGTTAATTATTAAGTTGATAATCTATGTTGATAATTTAAGTTAATTATTAAGTTGATTAATTTATGTTGATAATTTAAGTTAATTATTAAGTTGATTAATTTATTAAGTTAATTAAATAGTTGAATTAATTAACCAAATAGTTAAATTAATTAGTTAAATTAATTGAATAGTTAAATTAAATCAATTGTGACTAGAATCATCCTAGATCCATCTCACCCGATTCTAAGTTATCAATCAGGAAATCTTAAGTAATTTTGTGAGATTGTTATCTTTAATTTAGATTATGTCTAAGGATTAATTTACATTTGAATTAGACTTAGGTTTTCTAATTAGTCAATTAAATACAGATTTCAAAGATTGACTCTCAGGCTGTGGCGAGACACTAGGCCTTCATGGATATGAGATCATCCACCACTTCTAGACAGAGTCTTTCAAAGAAAATATATATTTAATTTTCTTTATGAAACTCTTAGGATTAACTAATCAAGTGTAAATTACGCCTAGGTCCTTAACCTATCCTAGTCTAATCATGCATCATCAAGAAATTTTATCTATTTATCAAGATAGTTTTTCTATTGGCTCCCCCTGATCATAGTCTCGATATGGTCTATCAAGATAATGAACTTGATCCTTGGGGATCAAATATTGACCAAGTCCAACTTGATTGACCAAGTTGGACTTAGGTACCCATACTAGGACTACCTTTCTATTAGGTCTGTTAACAAGCGATAAATAAGACCGATATTTCCTTTTAGCTTTAAACCCTAGTCCGGATCGATTGTATACGACTTTCTGTTTTCCAAGAATCAAGTCAAGATTCTTGGAACCCAGTGTAAACCGTCCCAATGCAATCTTCAAATCCTTGACTTGAGTTTTCAAACTGGAATTCTCTTCCTCAAGCTTTTGGACTTGAGTTGAGGTTCCAGTCTGAACAGAGTCAGTCAAGGATTCGAAGTGAGTCACTTCTTTGAGGGATGTTACCTCCCTTAGAAGCGACTTTATCCGAGCATTAGATTTAGCTAATTTATGCATTAAATAATTAATCAAGTTATATAATTGAGATGTACTTACAGAGGGGTTAGGCCCTTCGAAGACAGATACAGATCTGTGGCTTTTCTCGGACTTAGCTTCCGATTCATCCTTGCTTCTGATTTGTTGATTTGGTCTCAGGTCGTCATTGCAAGAAAACTCATTTGTTTGAGTTCTTCATCGTCCGACTCTTCTGAAGAAGACTCGTCCCAGGTCGCCTTCAGAGCCTTCTTCCTTCTTGGTTTCTTCGCGTCTTTCTGGTTCGGATAGTTTGCCTTGATGTGCCCCTTCTGGTTGCATCCGTAGTAGGTGACTTTGACTTTCATCTTTGAGTTCGGTTGGGCCTCCTTGGACTGAATTACCTTTTTGACATCCTTTTTGTTGAAGCCTTTCTTCTTTCTGTAGAGCTTCCTCACCAGGTTGATGTGTTCGGCTGTGAGCTCGTCGTTGTCGTCGTCTAAATCCAGTTCTTCTTCTGACTCCAGTTCGGTTCTACGTCTTGGTTTTGACTTGCGCGCTCTACCTGTACCTGCAACCAAAGCTATACCATTCTCGGTCGGACATGAGTTAATCTGTTCATGCAATTTGAATTCTACAAATAGTTCATCTAATTTAATTGAAGAGAGATCCTTGGATACCTTGTAAGCATCTACCATGGATGCCCACAAGGTATTCCTTAGAAAAGCATTTAGGGAACACCTTATTATATCTCTATTTTCTACTTTTTGTCCGATTGCGTGGAGACTATTGAGGAGATCTTGAATACGAGCGCGTAGCTAGCTCGCTGTTTCACCTTCTTGCATTTTAATATTATTTAGTTTATTGAAAATGAGATCCCTCTTACTTATCTTGGTATCGGATGTTCCTTTGTGTAATTCAATTAGCTTCTCCCAAAGTTCTTTGGCGCTCGAGAACGGGCCGACGTGGTTCAACTCCTCCTTCGTCAGTCCGCATTGGAGGGTGCAGGTTGCTTTGGCGTTGGCTTCTACTTTCTTGATCAGAGTTGCATCTCGGTTCTCGTATGGTATTGGTTTGCCGGTGCTGTCAGTAAGTAGTTCCAGACCGGTTTTGACAATTACCCAGACTTCAAAGTGAGTCTGAAGGTATGCCTCCATCCGACCCTTCCAGTAACCGAAGTCATCTCCGGTGAAGAGCGGTGGGCGAGCGGTGCTAAAGCCTTCTTGGAGAGCCATCTAGCACAAAAAAATGAGAAAGAAGCGTGTCCCAGGGCTTGATCCTGGATTAGTAGTGCGGTTTAAAAAGAAAATATTATGTAATCTCGAGTTGTGTTGTACCAACTTCAATACAAATTCGATTACGAAAAAAAATTGGATCGGAAAACGACAAGAATACCGTTTCCGATCGACTTCGAAAAATTGAAAAGCACCACGAAGATGTGCTTGATTGGTGGTTGCACCAAATTGAAGCCAGCCCGCTCTGATACCAATTATTGGATCGAGACGCACTAGAGGGGGGGTGAATAACGCTCATGGCTTTCACTTATCGTTTTCAAAAGCGTTCGAGTAAAGCAGCGGAAAATAAATAAAACACGCACAAGAAGACCCAAGTATTTTTACTTGGTTTGGAGCCTTGGGCGACTCCTACTCCAAGGCCCACGCTCGTTGAGCGTTTACTTTAGACAATCACTATAAGTTCACAAATATACAACTATAAAGTACAAGTTATGCAATAAATAATTTATACCGATAGTACAAATAGATGAAGATAGTCGTCGTCAGTTGTCGGAGTCGTAGAGCATAGTTGGAACGTTCAGAGCAGCGTACAAGAGCACAGGTTGTTTAGTTTTTTGTTGTTCTCGAAGCTGCTTCCTGAGGCTCCTTTTATAGCCTCTGCAGGACTGATCCAGATCCTCAAAGCTCGAGATCAGGTTTGACACGAAGCGGATCGGTCGACCGATACCCACGTTCGGTCGATCGATCCGATGATCTCCTCCTCATCCGATCAGCTCGCTCCGCTTCGATCTGGTCAAGTCCTATCCTTAGTTCAATTGATCGATCCCAAGGTTCGGTCGACCGATCATATGACCTCCTCATCCGATCCGATCCCCCCGGCTTCGATCTGGTCAACTCCCATCCTTGGTTCGATCAACTGATCCCCAGGTTCGTTCGACCAATCCCTCGACTGAATTCGGTCTGCAATATGGAAATCTGGTCCTTTTATGCTGCGGTTCGGTTGACCAATCAGGTCGTTCGGTCGACCGAACATGGCTGAGTCTGACCCTGTAGAAATGTTAGTTTCTTGCAAAATAGAGTTAGACAAATATCACATAAAACAAATAAGTTGACAGCTTTCGGGCTGTCCAATTCTGACTTCGGATTTCCTACCGGAAACCCTAGGTCAAACCGACACCTACTGTTCCCTCCGCAGGGAACGCGTCCTCACCTACTCCACTCAGGAGAGCATACATGTTGTCAATCCGGTCCTCCAGACCGACTGAACTTTCTACTTAGGGTTACCACCCCCTACGACCTAGGGTTACCACCCCCTAGGGTTTTCCGCCACCTAGGGTTACCTCCCCCTAGGACTTAAGGTTACCCCCCTTAGGATTTCCACCACCTAGGGTTACCACCCCCTAGAACCTAAGGTTACCACCCCTTAGGGTTTTCCACCACCTAGGGTTACTACCCCCTAGGACCTAGGGTTACCACCCCCTAGGGTTTTTCACCTGCCTAACCGCAGTTAGGACTTTTCTGCAAACTCGTTCATACATGTTAGATAATAAATAACCTTAACTTTGAATCCTTTGCCATTATCAAAACTTGGGTTCGATCCTCGGATGCTTCCCGTACCAACAGGAAGCCCAAGGTTGTTTTGGTGTGATCAACAAGTTAAGTTATGTCCTATGGTGTTTTAATCTTGTGTCTAAGTGTGCAGAAGCTTAGGACCACAAGGAGGTGAGCAAAAGACGCAGCTAGAGAGAAGGACGACACGGGAGAGAGCCGATGGGCTCGGTGCGTCCGAGGGACGAGATGCTGCGGAAGAGTCACGACGGACGAGAAGGAACCGATCGGCGTTTCCGAGGGACGAGAAGCCGGAGCGGAAGGTTACTCGAGAAGGCCGAAATTGAATTCCGGTGAGCCTTATTTCGGTTGGCTGAAATCATCCAAGCGAGCGGAGCCGGAGCGAAAGACCCGGACTGAGGCAAGCAGCACCTAAGTAGAGGGCCCTAACCAAAAGTCAACTAAGTTGACTTTGGTGGTCCGGGTGCTCGGACCGATTCCGGGTGCCCGGAACCTTATTTTGACCGGATCGTGCTTGACAGTGATCCGTTGCGAAGGGGATAAAATTTGATCCCCCTCCCAGGCGCCTGGAACCCTCCAGGCGCCCTGACCAAGGCTATAAATACAGCCTTGGTCCAGAAGCTTTTAAATACAACAAGAATAGCAATACAACACTTGTGAGCTTCCATTTCTAGTTTAGCTTCTCTTTTTTTCGCTTTCACTGCTGTAAGAGGCTTCTTCGCCTGAAGGAGATCTTTTTAGTGTGTGATTCATTCCTTGGATTAATAACCTCCTCGGTTATAACCAAGTCAAGTATATGAACCTCTTCTTTTGGTTTATTGCTTTCTTTCTTTAATTATATGCAAGTGTTATTTTAAAAGTCCGAGAAGGGTACTTTGTGTTTGTGTTTTTTTAGGGCTATTCAACCCCCTTCTAGCCGGCCAATGCGGTCTAACAAGTGGTATCAGAGCAAGGACACTTCAGGAGGACTAACCGTCGATCGAAGCACCGAACAAATGGACGGACCAAGCATATACCTACCGAAGTTCGAGGGGGAGTTCGCCAGCTGGAAAAAGCGAATGCAAATATTTTTCAAAACTGACTTTGATTTACTTTTAATAATGAAATTCGGTTTTGTATTACCGGAGGGCAAAGAAAAATACTAGTGGATGAAAAAGGAGCAGGCCAACTACGTGGCAAATGACAAAGCAGAATTTCATCTGCTGAGTGTCCTTCTACCATAAGAAGTCAACCAGATCGGCAACTACGACTCAGCAAACGAACTGTGGGAAAAGTTCCTTGAGCTGCACGAAGGGGCGTCCGAAGCCAAGCTCTCAAGACGGGATTTACTTCGCAACCAGCTCACCAGCCTAAGACTTGAAGAAGATGAAACAGTTGCACATCTGTACTGAGAATTAAGGAGCTTATCATTGGACTTTCAAATATCAGAGAAAAAGTAAGTAACTGAGATTCGCTAAGGTACGCACTCAATTCATATCCTAGAAATACTAAATGGGCATTACTAGTAGATGCTTTTTATATATCTAAGGACTTAGAAACTATTTCCTTAGAAGAATTATTTTCTACATTCGAAATGCATGAATCGAGATGTGCAGATATGAAGGAGCCGAAGCACAACATCGCCCTAAAGGCATAGAGAGACGAACAAGAGTCAGAATCCTCTCTCGACGATGAAGAAATTGTAATGATGGTAAGGCGATTTAAGAAATTATGTAAATCTAGAAAAACTAACCATCCACGGGGTAGAAAGAAAAAGATGATCCGATACTACCACTGCAACGAAGAAGGGCACATCAAAGACAAATGCCCCAAGCTAAGGAGCAAGGACAAGGACAAAGGAATGAAGCATTTCCGAAAGATTAAGCACAAGACTCTGAAGGCAATGCGGGACAATACATCGTCCGAATCAGAAGTTGAGGCCTTCTCCGAACTTGCATTAATGGCAAGTTATCAAGACGAGGACTACGATTCAAGCTCATCCGAAATGAGCATCGATGAAGGGGGAGCTACGTCGGAAGAAAGCAGCAATTCATGGGGAGACATGGATAACGAGATCGACAATGTAAGTCAGGTACGATCTCTTCCTCCCGATAAATTATTTAAGTTTGTTAAATTTTTAACTAAGGATTGCTGTAAGTTAGAAAAAGAGATTAAAAATTTAAAAGTAATTCTAGCTAAATTTTGCTCATTAGAAGAATTAGACAAATTAAAATTAGAAAATAATGATTTAAAATACAAGTAGATAACTGAAAAAAATCATGCATATTCACATAATACAAATTTTATAAAAATATAACAATCTAAATTGGTATTTTAGATATCACAAGGGATAAATTAGGAATATTTCAAAAAAATATGTCCCTAAGAAATTTTTAGTTAATCTAGTTGGTTGGAACCTATATTGGGGGGGGGGGCCGGATCTCCTGGACCAGGAACTCCTGGTCCCTCCCTGGACCACATACCGCATATAAAATCTTCCCTCACGTGCGAAGCACGTGCACACGCCAACGCACGAAAATACAGCCCTAACCTCTTCCAACTCCAGCATTGCCTCCCTCCCTCCAACGTCGGCCTCCCTCGTCGCCTGCAGCCTCCCTCCAGTGCCGACCTCCAGCGCCCTCTCCAGTCGCCTCCCTCCCTCCAGCGCCATCTCCAACAGCGCCGCCTCCCTCTAGCGCCATCTCCAGTCGCCTCCCTCCCTCCAGCGCCATCTCCAGTCGCCTCCCTCCCTCCTCGCAGACATCCAGCACGAGCTCGGCAAGTATGTTGCCGCCGAGCTCGGCCCCGGGGCCACCTTCGCCCCCTGTGATGTCACCCAGGAGCCCCAAGTCGTTGCCGTCGTCAACCTCGTGATCGTCAAGCACGGTCACCTGGACATCATGTATAACAACGCCGGCATTTTGCGGACCCATCACCTTCGCCGTCACCAACGTCGACCTCACCGAGTTCGACCGCGTCATGGCTGTCAACATCCGGTCCGTGGTGTTGGGGATCAAGCACGCGGCATGGGTGATGGTCCCGCGTCACGCCGGGAGCATCCTCTGCACGGGGAGCATCACCGGGTTGGTTGGCAGGCTGGTGCCGCTCACCTATTCACTGTCGAAGGCGGCGGTGGCGGCTGTAGTGCGGTTATCCGCAGCGAAGCTGAGCAACCACGGTATAAGGGTGAATTGCATCTCGTCGGTCGAGCTGCCAACGCCATTCAGGATCAAAGCAATCAGAGAAATCTTCCTGGACATGGAAGAGCAACGGGCGGTGGAGATGATCGAGCTGTCCTCGGCGGAGTTGGCAGGGACGAAGTGCGAGGTGGAAGACGTGGCGAAGGCGGCGACATTCTTGGCTTTGGATGAAGCTATGTACATCAGCGGCCATAATCTCGTGGTGGATGGAGGATTCACTACATCTAAACGCTTAAAACTTTCACCATAGTTATAAATCCTCAGGCTGTGAACTGGTTTTCATTAATAAAAAGAGATCATTTCATTTTGTCTCACAGTTTATTATTATCTTGTTTTTTTTTAAAGAAAAACATATCTCTAAATTAGTTTAATGAAAGATTCTATTGATTTAGTTCGCCAAACTTACAATTGTAGTTTGATTCTTTGATTTCCAACGAAATAGCTTTCCAGAGAACATATCCTTGGTCAGCTTGTTAAGCTCAAAGAAGCCACTCTTTCTCTCTAGGTCCTTGAGGCATTTCCTCAAGGTAACGTTCTCCTCCTTCAGCATATCCAAAGACAAAGCAAACTGTCTAATGACCTCCCTCTTCTCTTCATTTTTCCCTACTATTTCAACCTTAAGTTTATAGCATTCTCCTCTTTGAATCTTTCCGGTTCTTGTTTCAGTTTCACCAAATGACCGTTACTCCCTTCATCTAGCGTCGTTCTTAACTTCGTCTCTGCTACAATTTCTTCTTCGGGATCATCAATTTCTGAGTCCTCTGAATCGATCATGTTCACAAGCTGAGGCCTCTTCTTGTAGTACATCTCAGCACGTTTAGCAAACGAATCAGCATCCTCCTGTATAAGGTTTAGCATCTGCCTGGTTTTCTCTTCCAATTCTGCTTAAGAAAGAAGCATACTGAAATGTGTTTGATCATTTTTCATTACAATTTGGCTTAATTTAGGTGTTCCTGGGTGACGTCGCAGGGGACGAAGGTGGCCCCGGGGCAAGCATCTGCCGTGCTTGACGACCGCGAGGTCGACAACGGTAGCGACTTGGGGCTCCTGGGTGACGTCACATGGGGCGAAGGTGGCCCCGGGGCCGAGCTCAGCGACAACATACTTGCCGAGCTCGTGCTGGATGTCTGCGAGGAGGGAGGGAGGTGACTGGAGATGGCGCTGGAGGGAGCGCTAGAGGGAGGCGGCGCTACTGGAGATGGCGCTGGAGGGAGGGAGGCGACTGGAGAGGGCGCTGGAGGGTGGCGTTGGAGGTCGGCGCTGGAGGGAGGTCGCAGGCGACGAGGGAGGCTGGAGCTGGAGGGAGGGAGGTGACGCTGAGTTGGAAGAGGTTAGGGCTGTGTTTTCATGCGTTGGCGTGTGCACGTGCTTCGCATGTGAGGGAAGATTTTATATAGGGTATGTGGTCCAGAGAGGGACCAGGAGTTCCTGGTTCAGGAGATCCAACCCCCTATATTGGATTCCAAAGTCTTGTTTAACCTAAACTCTAAATTAGATTTAGCGCTTTCAGTGAGAAAATTAAATGTTAAATTTCTCTATGAGGTTTGTCTAAAATAATGGTTGTTGCTCCAATAACCAAGAAGGCCTAGTGTCTCGCCACTGCCTGGAAGCCAAAATATTAAAATAAAATGTTTAATTAACTTACTGATAAAACATTAAAATTGAAATTAAATAATGCTTTTAAATTTTTTTTCAAACATTTTTTCTAAAATTACTTAAACTTCTTTTTAACCGTAGAATTTTTAACTTAGAAAAATTTTCTTACTTTAAATGTTTTTTGCTTAGAAAATTCTCAAAAATAATTTTACTTGCAAAAAATTAGAACAGTTTCTAAAAAAATATTCTTTAAAAGCATTTTTACTTAGAAATTTTTTTTCTAAAATTATTGTAAATATCAAAGTTTTCAAAATAATTACCCTTAGATTTTTTGGAACCCCGTTTTTTTATGTGATCAAAGGGGGAGAAGGAAAAGTATAAGTCTAAGGGTAGGTAGACCATAATATTTATCTTTTTTGCACTTTATTGCAATATTATTTGTTTTACTTTTATGTCTATTTACCCTATCTTAACTTAAGTTGCTCACATCAAAAAAAGAGACATTGTTGGAACCCCAAGGTTGTTTTGGTGTGATTAATAAGTTAAGTTAGGTCATGTGGTGTTTTAACTTTGTGTCTAAGTGTGTAGGAGGTTAGGAGCATAGGGAGGCAAGCAAAAGACGCAGCTAGCGAGAAGGATAGCACGGGAGAGAGCCGACAAACTCAATGCATCCGATGGATGAGGTGCTGCGGAAGAGTACGCGGGCAGACGAGAAGGAAGCGCACGACGTTCCCGAGGGACGAGAAGCCGGAGCGGAAAGTTGCTCGAGAAGGCCGAAATTGGGTTCGGGTGAGCCTTATTTCGGTTAGCTGAAATCACCCAAGCGAGCAGAGGCAGAGAGGAAGACCCGGACCGAGACGAGCAGCACCAGAGCAGAGGGCCCGGACCAAAAGTCGAAACCTGATTTTGACCGGATTACGTTTAATCGCGATCCGTTACGAAGGGGATAAAATTTGATCCCCCTCCCAGGCGCCTGGAACCCTCCAAGCGCCTCGACCAAGGCTATAAATACAACCTTAGTCAAAAAGATTTTAAACACAACAAGAATTAGCAATACAATAATTGTGAGCTTCCATTTCTAGTTTAGCTTCTCTTTTTTACGCTTTCACTACTGTAAGAGGCTTCTTTGCCTGAAGAAGATTGTTTTAGTATGTGATTCATTCCATGGATTAACAGTCTCCCCAGTTGTAACCAAGTCAAGTCTGTAAGCCTCTTCTTGTCACGCCCCGGGGGAGTCTCTGTCCGAAGAAATTTCGGCAGCACCTCCCCTGTACGGGTGACAATCTGAAGCATTTCTACAGACATAATATACATCAGCCACAGGCGGCTGGAATATACACACAACCACGCAGTTATATGTAAAGCAGCCCACTCGGCTGTACCAAAACCAAAACACAACGGAAAATTTACAGAAACCAAATAAAAACCCAAAACACAAACTGTTAGCCGGCTAGGCTTACACAACCAACAACCAATACAAAATACCACATAACAACATCAACGCTCCAGAAGCAAAACCAGAGTACAGAGCTAAACACACTGATACATAAAACAAATGAAACTTAACGGAAACTATAGTCTTCTGATGTGATGTGGGTGTTGGTGCAATATCCCTCAGGTCAAGGTTGACCTGGGTAACCAAGCTGAGTCTTGGTTTGGGTTTAGATGTTTGACAATAAGATATTGATTGAAGAAGAGTCAAGTAGGTCAAGGTTGACCGGATACTTGACTGGGAAGTCCTAACTGGGATGTTAGGCAAAATGAAAGACCTAGTGAGTGAAGCTAGGCAGTATGAAAGTCCTGGTGAGTGAAGCCAGGCAGAAGGAAAGTCCTGGTAAGTGAAGCCAGTGAAGAAAAGTCGTGAGTGAAGCCAGCGGAAGGAAGACCTAGTGAGTGAAGCTAGGCAAAGAAAGTCCCGTGAGTGAAGCCAGGCAGTATGGAAGTCCTAGTGAGTGAAGCTAGGCGGATGGAAAATCCTGGTGAGTGAAGCCAGGCATAAGGAAGTCCTAGTGAGTGAAGCTAGGCGGATGGAAATCTGAGTGAAGCCGGTGAAAGTCCTAGTGAGTGAAGCTAGGCGGATGGAAAACCCTAGTGAGTGAAGCTAGGTGAAAGTCAAGTCCCGTGAGTGAAGCCGGGCAAGGAAAATCCAGATGGATCAAGGATGATTGGACATCGGTGTTGGGAAGTCCAAGTAGGTCAAAGGATTGATTGGATACTTGGCATGAAAGAAAAGTCCAAGTAGGTCAAAGGATTGACCGGATACTTGCACAGAGAAAAGTCCAAGTGGGTCAAAGGATTGACCGGACACTTGGTAAGGGAGTCCTAGCAGGTCAAGGGAGTGACTAGATGCTAGGCATGACATACCAACAGGTCAAGGTCGACCGGATGTTGGTTTGGGAGGTTTGGGACTTGGTTTTGGACAAAATCAAGTCTGGATCGATCGATGGATCGATCCGGGCTCGGATCGATCGTGGATCGATCCGCACCGGTCAGAGCTTCGGATCGATCCGTGGATCGATCGGTCAATCGATCGCTGGATCGATTGGGAGGGTCGCTGAGCGCACGATCCGGATCGATCCGTGGATCGATCCAAGCCTGCTCCAGAGGCGCTCCGGATCGATCCGTGGATCGATCCAAAGCCTCCCGATCGATTGGGAATATTGAGTCGATCGGGATCCGACCGCGCGTCGTTTATAGCAGCGGCGTGTGATGACCGGCATCTCTTCACAGTTTCATCTCGGATCTTCGGCTCCTCCACAGCACTCTCAAAGCTCATGATCGCCAGTTCTTGAAGGTTCTTGGAAGCTCTCCGAGTCAAGAGGCGGATCAAAGGCAAGAAGAGAAGCTAGGGTTAGGGTTTTCTGCATTCATTGTAAGCTTTGTGCTTGTATTTTGTTTCCCTTTCCTTCTTCTTGTACCGAGAGTCTTGTAGGGCTTCTCCGCCCTCGGTAGTTACCGAAAAGGAATGTTTCATAGTGGAGGGTGCGTGCGTGGTGTGGATCCTTGGATTAGTCACCTCCTTTGGAGGTGGATACCAAGTAAAATCCTAGTGTTAGCATGGTTGTATTTGTTTCTGTATTTTCCGCTGCATATTCTTGAAGAAACAAGCAACGCCAAGCACCGAGCGAACGCGACGAGCTATTCACCCCCCCCTCTAGCTACTTTGGTCCTAACAAGTGGTATCAGAGCAAGGCCGCTCTTCACCGGAATCATCGCCGGAAGGGTCAAGCATAACAAGAAAAGCTAGAGGGGTGAAGAAGTTGGAGCAAATTCTTCAAGTTCAAGATTTTATCAAGCTCAACTTCAAGATGCAATTCCAAGATGGACTTGGATTTGACACAAGGGTGGCTCCACCATATTCATCTACAAGTCTTGATTCTTGGAAATCAAGAATCGAAAATTTTCTTATGATGGAGATAGAGCAATGGTTTGCTCTCATGGAAGGTTTTGAAGCTCCCACAAATTCCAAGGGCAAAGTACTCAAAAGGAGCAAGTGGAGCAAAGACCAAATCCAAAGATGTGAGGCCAATGACAAAGTGACCAAGCTTTTGGTCAATTTATTGCCAAGCAACATCTTGGAACAAATTGGAGAGTTTGAAGATGCCAAGGAGCTTTGGAGCAAATTGGCAAGAATTCATGAGATCCCCTCCACTGTACCAGATCAAGGAGAATCCAAAGAGGGCGACTCATTGGATCAAGACCAAGAGGAGGACTCCGAGGTTGAGAGATGCTCAACCTCCGAAGAAGAAGTTCAAGAAGAAGCTTCATCTTCAAGGGAATGCAACGAAGGGAACAAGGAGGGAGCATACTCCTTGTTTCATATTCAAGATGATGAAGCCTCCACCTCTAGGATTGAGGGGGAGCAATCCTTGGTGACACCGGATCAAGAAGAAGGAGAAGCTTCTACATCCGGGTCAAGAGATAAAGAGATTGAAGAAGCTTCTACCTCCACGAGTCAAGAAAAATCAAATGGAGGAGAATCAAGATCGGATCAAGAGGAAGCTTCTACCTCCGGATCCAAAGGGAAAGATGCCACCCCTACAAGCAAAGGTATAAATATTTCAATTAAAAATAAAAATCATATTATATGCTTTGAGTGTAGGGAACATGGGCACTACAAGAGCAAGTGCCCTAAATTGGCCAAGAAGAAGGGCCAAGTGGCACAAAAGGGCAAGGCGAAGCCCAAGGAGATCATCCCCAACACAAAGAAGAGCAAGGAGCATATTATATGCTTCTCTTGCAATCAAAAGGGGCATTACCGAAGTCAATGCCCCAAGGGGAAGAAGGTGGTCAAGGCTCAAGGAGGCACTAGTCAAGGGGGAGCCTCCAAGGTAAAGAAGAAGGTAACATTTATTGAGCCTACCCCTTTACATTATGGTAAAAAGCATGATAGTTCTAACTTATATCATTTTAATGCTATTTACCATGAAAATAGAAAGCATGATAGCGTTAAAGAAAAACATATAACTTTTCATGTTAAAACCACTACACCTAAGGCTAGGAATGTAGGTAAAAGTCTGGGCAATAACTCTAAAGATTTTAGATACAAGCCCAAGAACAAATATGCTCATGAATAAAATGAAAAATCTAGAACTAAGGACTTAGTGATAGAAAATCAAGTCTTGAGGTCAAGGCTTGATAAAATGGAAAGGACCCTAAAAAGGATGGAAAATATCCTAAAAGGGCAAAATGAGCATAGCCTAGGTCTAGGAGCACAAAGGTCATCTAATGGCCATAGAGGTTTGGGATACAAACCAAAGGCTAAGAAGGATGTGCCCTCTTACCATAGAGTTCCATATAGTTATGGAACAAACCCTAGGTCTAGTGGTCAAGCCAAGAATACTAGGGAAGTCATCCCTAAGAGTATTTTTGCAATAAATGTGACTAAGACTTCTAAGAAGTCTAAGAAAGTCACAAACAAGGTCACAAGGGAGGTTATCCCTAGAGTTGACCTAGAAAATGTGACCAAGGCTTCTAAGAAGCCCAACAAGGTCACTAGGAAGGTATCTAGGGAAGTTATCCCTAGTGAATACCTAGAGCATCCAAGGAGCACCAATAGGTTTTGGGTTCCTAGGAGCATCTTCTCTACCCCATAGATGGGTTAGAGAGTGTCAACTCCGATTAGAAGGGTAGTTAACCTGACTTTGAGGAAATTGACACTCAAGGAGCATTTTCAAGGTTTTTGTTAACCTTTGAAAATGAAGTGGAATTATTGATTACTCCTTGAAAGAGTAAAATGTGTCTAATGGTGAAAATTTGATTTTATCTTAAAATGGCACAAATTGGGAAAACCTTGAGAAATACCAAGTTGGGATTTTGGTATTCTCTTGGAAATTTAAGGCAATCCGGGCCTTGATTTATGTAATCACTCTTGAGGAAAAATGGAATATGCCAACATTTGAGGACATGTTTATTTTCAATTGGCATACATTAAATCAAGGAAATTAGAAATGCCAATTTAGGCTTTGGCATTCTCTTGTAGCACTTTAGGGCAATCTAGGTTTAAGGTGTAAGTTTAGCTAAGACTTTAAGGATACTTAGATAGTTAATCTAGGTATATTTTATTTATGCTAAATCTTGCCATGATTGTTTGCCCATCATATGCCATGACATCATGTCTAGTTTTTGCATTCATGTTTTATTATGGAAAATCCAAAAATACCATGTCATGACATTCATACATCATGTAGTAATAGGATATTTTCTTTTGAAAATTATTTTCTTTTGATGTATGCCATAACATAATCATGCATTAAGTTTAATTCCTTGTAATTAAGGACAAATGGCATTTAACGACACTTATTGACAAGTGACATCCTAGGTGGATGTCTAATATTTCTAAAATGCCTAGATAGATATGCATGATCCCTAAATTAGGGCAAAAACCAAAATCTACATCTCACAAAGACTATAAGGTGACTTGTATGTGATTAGTGCACATTAGATACAAGTGAGATGTTAGGAAGATGAACAAAACTCAAGATGTTGATTTAGTGCATTCTTTTGAGTTTTAGGTTCATCAAAACACATAGTTATGTGTTTTCCCATCATTGGGAAAGCTAATGTACAAGTCATGTGCATTATGCCCAAGGAACATGATGGGATATTGGTTTTGAAAATGTTTTTAAAATGTTTTTGGAAAACCTTGGTGAAGGCTATCTTTTGATAGTAATCACCATTGAATAGTTAGACACAAACTTGAAGAAAAACACTAAAGTTTTGCAAGTTTTCAAGGTTGTGTCAATCTTTGAAAATATGATATATTTTCATAGAAAGCTATTTTTCCATGATTAAGTATGCCCTAAATAATGTCTACACGAAATTTCATGATTTTTGGATTTTTGTAGAATTTTCTAGGGGTTTCTGAAGTTGACTGAAATGGAATTTCAGCAACTATCAGAGCTCCGATCGATCCATGGATCGATTAGAGTGCCCGAATCGATCCGTGGATCGATTCAGAAGGCAAGTCTCTCGCGAGCAATCGATCAGTGGATCGATTCAGAAAGGTTCAATCGATTGGAACCCAACTCCAATCGATCCAAGTTGCTGATTTTGGCTGGGAAGGCTTGATTTCAGCATCTTTGAACCTCTTTGAGTCTAGGTAACCATTCCAAGCCCCTAAAATACATTTGTATACATACAAAGGGTGTTTTCATGTTGAAAACAAGGATGGATTGGTTAACGAAGACTAAGTAGAAGTTTAGGTTGACGTTGTTTCAAATATTGAACATTTAAACCTCAAAACTTCTAAAATTTGGGTTTCCTAAAAGTTTAGGAATTCCAAGTCATTGTTGGTGCAATGACAGAAGTTACCACCATGTCTTTAGGGGGAGGGACTCTTTAAAGACATGAAAAATTACTTTTCATGAACCTTGGAAGGTGGTTAACCTTCTGTTGTGAACTTGCTCAAGGTTGAGCATTTAAACTTGAAATGGGGAGAAATGGGGAGTGGATATCCTCATTATTTCAAGTGGACACTCAAGTGGTTGAAAATGCTCAAGGTTGGGTATTTGTCAACATTGAGGGAGAAGTTAAGGTGATAATGACGGGTATGAGATCTCATTATCGGGTGATCACAATGAGTGAAGTTGTGATCACGATGAGCAACTCTTCAGGGGGAGAGTCTTCAACAAATGGATTTGTTGAAGTGTGCCCAGAATTGGAGCATAGGTTGATGTGTGTCCAACGATGGGTTGATGTGTGCCAATAGGGGGAGAATGTATGGTTAAGCTTAGGCCTTCATTACCTATGGAAGGTCATAGGGGAGAATGAAAGGACTCATGAAAGGGAGTAAGTTAGGCTTTCATTACCTAGAGGGAGTTTGCCCTCTTGGGGAGAAATGAAGAGCTTAATTTATGCTTTCATTACCTAGTGGCATGAAGAAGGAGGCTATGGGATTAGCCTAACTTACATATGGGATTGTAAGTGTTATTGTGGTATTGTCAAACATCAAAAGGGGAGATTGTTGGTGCATATCCCTCGGGTCAAGGTTGACCAAGCCGAGTCTTGGTTTGGGTTTAGATGTTTGACAATAAGATATTGATTGAAGAAGAGTCAAGTAGGTCAAGGTTGACCGGATACTTGAGGAAGTCCTAAATGGATGTTAGGCAAATGAAAGACCTAGTGAGTGAAGCAGAAAGTCGTGAGAGAGCAGAAAGTCCAGTAGTGAAGGCCGGAAGAGAGGAAAGCCTGTGAGTGAAGCCGAGAAAAGTCACGGTGAGTGAGTGAAGCCGTGGGAAGACCTAGTGAGTGAAGCTAGGCGATGAAACCGGTGAGTGAAGCCGAGCGGGGAAGTCCTAGTGAGTGAAGCTAGGCGGGAGGAAAATCCTGGTGAGTGAAGCTGGAGAGCAGTGTGAAAATCCTAGTGAGTGAAGCGGGTGAAAGTGTGAGTGAAGCTAGGCGGATGGAAACCCTAGTGAGTGAAGCTAGGTGAAAGTCCCGTGAGTGAAGCCGTGCAAGGGAAAATCTAGATGGATCAAGGATGATTGGACATCTGGTGTTGGAAGTCCAAGTAGGTCAAAGGATTGATCGGATACTTGGCATGAAAGAAAAGTCCAAGTAGGTCAAAGGGATGCACGAGAAGAAAGTCCAAGTGGGTCAAAGGATTGACCGGACACTTGGTAAGGGAGTCCTAGCAGGTCAAGGGAGTGACTAGATGCTAGGCATGACATACCAACAGTCAAGGTTGACCGGATGTTGGTTTGGGAGGTTGGGACTTGGTTTTGGACAAAATCAAGTCTCGATACGATCGATCGATTCAGCTCGACGATCGATCTGGATCGGCACCGCCCTACGGAGCATCCGGATCGATCCGTGGATCGATTCAGAGGTCCCAATCGAATGGATCGATTGGGAGGCTTGCTCGATAGCGCTTCGGATCGATCCGTGGATCGATCCAGCGCTTTTGGAGCTAGCGCTCGGATCGATCCGTGGATCGATCCAAAGCCTCCCGATCGATTGGGAATATTGAATCGATCGGATCCACCGCAAGCTTCGCTTATAAGCTCGCGCGAGTGATGGTGCATCTCTTCACGGTTTCATCTCGATCTTCGCGACCTCCACAAGACTCTCAAAGCTCATGATCGCCAGTTCTTGAAGGTTCTTGGAAGCTCTCTGAGTCAAGAGGCGGATCAAAGGCAAGAAGAGAAGCTAGGGTTAGGGTTTTCTGCATTCATTGTAAGCTTTGTGCTTGTATTTTGTTTCCCTTTCCTTCTTCTTGTACCGAGAGTCTTGTAGGGCTTCTCCGCCCTCGGTAGTTACCGAAAAGGAGTGTTTCATAGTGGAGGGTGCGTGCGTGGTGTGGATCCTTGGATTAGTCACCTCCTTTGGAGGTGGATACCAAGTAAAATCCTAGTGTTAGCATGGTTGTATTTGTTTCTGTATTTTCCGCTGCATATTCTTGAAGAAACAAGCAACGCTAAGCACCGAGCGAACGCGACGAGCTATTCACCCCCCCTCTAGCTACTTTTGGTCCTAACAGTGGGAACCGGCAGCCAGGATACTCCCAAGCGACCATAAGAATCTGGTACCTAAAAAGTATAGTGTCAACGGGGGTGAGTTCAACAACACAGCGAATATCAATAGACATGTCTAATAAGATATATACAACAGCAATAAAAATGGAATACAACTTCCTAATCATATATAGGAAAAATGCAAAACTGAAAGATAACTGAGAAAGCTGTACTCACCAGGAAATCCTATCCAGAACAAAAGGTCATCAAACCGAGAGTGTCATAAATCTTGTATGCATGTCAAACAGATGCATTCAACCAAATGCAGTAAATAAATGCAGCAAGCACAAGCAATAAATGCATCAATGCGTATGATGACAATGACATGTCCTGGTCACTCCTACTCTCCAGTCAGCCGTTTCACAAATGATGGTGAGACCGAGTGGGTAGGGTTATGACAATAGCACGATGTCCTGCTTGTTCCGATGAGTGACCGAGTGGACGGGATGGTGTCTGAGTACACCTATCCTCCTCACCCAAATCATAAATGAGGGAGCTCAATGCTCATCTCTCAGTACAATGATGAGAGGGATCCCCGCCCGCTATTACGCCGCATCACACTAACCCATGAGTGGACCAACCGAGCCCTTGAAAGCACTTGCGCAACACACCCCTCGAATATACCACTAACCCATGAGTGGTCATGTGTGTAGATATATATAGGCGGCGTGTGCTCAATAATAATGGAGTGACAAGATGCATATCATCATGCGAATGGTGCATGACACTAAGCATGACAATATCCTGTACCAATCCATATATATAAAATGTTTACCCTAGAATAAATTGACCTAATCAATGGTCTAGGTACACCGGTCAGATAAGGAATCAAAAACCGCAGATCCTGAACATATCCACCTCCATAAAATATGTACCATCAATATACATGGATCAAAGAAAAAATGGTCTAGGTACACAGATCAGATATGATATAAAAATATAGATACACATGCCAGATAATAAAAATCCAGAATCTAGTCCTAAACTCAATAAAGCATGGTATGTCACTTACTCTAGGAACTAAGGTACTAATGGCAATGATCACAAGGCGTAAACATGGATACATAACAAGCGACAAACAGAACATGCTATGGGTATCAAATAGTGACATACCAAAGGCAGACATGATCATTGCTTGTAGCTATAAAATACTATGCATATCCAATTGACAATATCATAAAAGATAAGTTAAGAGGTACCCGCCTCCAATGTAGATCGAATCGAACCAATTTCGATGTCGAGATGTCCGTCTCGAATCACAGTCCTGTAACAACATAATATATATAGATTTAGCTAATTATGTATAAATTAATTAGCCAAATCAAATCCTCGAGAAGCTTGTTGGAGGACCTTGCGGCCGGCTTTAAGGGGGGTTGGATAGACGGCGCCCCCAAATACTCGCTTCCTACGTATTCGTTAGTGCACAAGCGGAAATACAAATACTAAAGCAATGAATACGAAAGCTAAAGACAAGGAAAAGAACTAGCAAACCAATACACGTCAATTTACGTGGTTCGGAGATGATGCTCCTACTCCACGGCTGTCCGTAAGGTGGACGATCCCGATCCTTCGGTGGATTAGCCCCCGGAAACTCCGGCTATCTCAAGTCGCTCCTTGTGGGTGGAGAAACCTCACCACAACACACCAAGACCTCTTGGATTCCACAAACACTTGAGCACTCTTGTGACTACTAATTAGGCTTTAACCAAGTCTAATTTCGTCGCCTTGGCCGGCCATACCAAGCTCCTTCTTATAGAGCTTGGAACAAATCGAAACTGATTGATTTCTACCCCGGTCCTTTCACCGCACACTTGTGCTGTGACCAGCTCAGGCATCGACCGGCGATCCATCACTCGCGATTACGGCATAATCAACTTTCTTCAAGATTGAATCGCTACATTCAGTATACACTACGGTAAACCCTAAAACTAGGATTTTACTCGAGTACAATCTCTCATGCATTACCCTCACGACTCACTTGACTCTTCTTTTGCAGCCTTAACCTTTGCCTTCAAGCTTACTTCCTTTGGCTCTCGTCGCCCCTGGATGCATCCAAGCCCGCTGGTCTCCCAATGCCATCTTCGCAGTATGCCTCGTCGCCTCCTTCTTGTCCTGCTTGTCCACGGTCCCTCGGATGCTTCATCCTTCACCAGACCGTCAACCTGAGTCACATGTGTCACCTGCAGTCCTGCACAACTCAAGTACACATATCAAATAACGAGGGTAACCTAACTTAAACCCTTTTGCCCAAACACCAAAACACACGGTCCCATGGACCATTGGGATTGCTCCAACAATCTCCCTTTTGGTGTTGCAATACGCTTAAGTTAGGAAGATATATAGCAAAACAATATGCTAAAACAAATGGACTTACGATGAGGCTACACACTTGGACTTACCTTGAATGGACTTACGTTAAGGCTACACACTTGCAACCGCCGAATGGACTTACATTGCCAAGGCTACACACTTAGACAGCCGAAACAATGCACCAAGCATTGGAACCTATCACAAGGCTCCCCTACACCTAAGCTCCCCGTTGAGCTAGGATTTTATCACAAGGCTTTTTAAGAACCTATCACAAGGCTCCCCCTACGCAAAGGCACCAAAGGTTTTCCCAACTAAACCTTACTTCTCCCCTTTGCCTAACATCCAAAAGTTCTCCAACAATATCCCAATTGTTGAAAATTTCTCATCCAAACTGACCCTAAACTCATGTATTAATCCCCTTGGATCCCATACATCTAAGTGAGTTGACATGGTCAAACAACACTGAAAAACAGCTCAGGTTGGTATCAGTCGACTGCCCTAAGTGCCGGTCGACGCCCCCTTCGACACAACCTTACAGAACCATTCGTGGTCGAAAAACACTGTTACCAGTCGACTGGTATCGGTACCAATCGACTGGTACCCATTTCTGAGATCGTTAGTATTCCACCGTGCGGTCAGATTGCAGTTTACCTTGAAAAATCAGCCTTCTTGAAATGCAGAAATTCCCTAGACCTCCAAAAATCCCCAAATTTTGTGGAGAGGTCTATTGTACCCTTGTCTACTTGGGAAAAATACATTACAAAATGTATCTATCACCAATCCCAAGATTGACATAAAATCCAAAACTAGCTAAATGGTTCAATTGAACATTGACCTAAAGTCCTAGTTTTGGCTTCCTTTTGATGTATTTGCCCATACCAACCCACAATGCATCCCTAGCATTGGTTTATATGGCATCTATACATCCAAAACCAATTATCATACTATATGACCCCCAAATGTCATATTTCTTGCATGAAACATAAACCATGTGTGCCAAATCCCTAGGTTTGAGACTCAAATCCATCTCCAAACCTTTTGGCACACTCCATGGCTCCTCTAGACTCCCAAGTAGTACCCACCTGAGATCCATTGGCCATGGGTCCTAATTTGACTCTTTGAGCTCCCCCTAGAGCTCTTAGCCTTAGCCACCTCCCTATGTGACTCATCCACAATGGCTAGGCCACATCGGTCCACCCCCGGTGACACTTGGCCTACAAACGTAACTTTCTTAACTTTGGACACCTTGTCCTTGGTTAATTTCTTCTTATCATTAAATGACTTTTCCTTGCCATAGTCATATGCAACCCTAGCATAAGACTTTCCCTTAGCCTTGGAGGACTCTCCCTTGCCATGATCATTTGCCACCCTAGCATATGATCTCTTATTAGCCTTGGAGGGACTAGATCGGTATCCCAAACCCGATTTATCATTGTTGGGTTTTTGGCTACCCAACACCATATTTAATCCTTTAGATCCAATAGTGAATCTCTTAAGGAATTTCTCCAAATTATCAAGCTTTGACTTCAAAGCTTGATTCTCCCTCTCTAGGTTCCTAACCCTAGAGTCAACATGTCCACCTTGGACATTCCTAGACCTACCCTTCCTAGGCATATGCCTCCCCTTCTTGGGATTAATGCCTTGGTTCTCTATTACCTTCTTCTCCTTAGGTAATGAGAATTTAACTTGCCTAGGTCTATCATGCATAGGTCTCCTAGGGTTATGATCTACATTTACCCTATTCCGATCATGATATTTAAAACCAAAATTTTTCGTGGGTAAATAATGAGAATTATTCCTAGCATGCATGGAGGAATGAAAATTTGAATTGCATTTCAAATTAGGGTATACCTCCCTTACCCTTGAAGCTCCCCCTTGACTTGAGCTCTTCTTCTTTTTCTTCTCTTTCTCCCATTTCTTTAATTGCGCAAGCTTCTTGATTTCCCCCTTTTTGGGGCATTTGGTGTGGTAGTGACCCTTCTCTCCACACGTGAAGCATATGATGCGCATCTTCTTCTTTTGGACTTCTTCATTCCTACAACCCACATTAGAATTTAAAATAACTTGATTGGGTTTAGGATTTACCTTCTTCTTACCCATAGGACACCTATTCTTGTAGTGTCCCTTCTCATTGCACCCGAAGCATACAATGTGATATTTTGACTTTGCTTCGGTGGAGGTACTCACTAAGTTGACTTCCAAGACTTCTTCTTCACTTGTCTTGGATTCTTCCTCACCCTTTGAGGATGTCTCCTCATCCACACTAATGGATGCCATTTCTTCATCCTTCTCCTCCTTCTCCTCGGAAGTTGAGTGCTCATCACCTTCCGGTTGCTCCTCCTCTACTTGAGCTTCTTCATCCGTTTCTTTGGATTTTTCTTCTTCTTGTGTAGGCATAAGTTCTTTACCTAGAACTTTCTTTACTTTGCTCCACAAATCATGGGCATTCTTATATCCACCTACATCACTCAATACGTTAGAAGGTAAAATATCTACCAAAATTGATATTACCTTATCGTTTGCCTTTGACCGTGTTGTTTGCTCTTCCGTCCAATGTCGTGGTCGGAGCTTCTTCCCTTTCTTGTCCTTCGGAACTTCAAATGGCTCTTCCACCACCATCATTGTGTCCCAATCCGTCTCGAAGAAGTTCTTCATCTTCACCATCCAAAAGGTAATGTCCCATAAGCTTCCTCCTTCGAACTTTGGCGGATCTATCAAGCCGGTCATCTTTGCTTCCTCGGCGGTTAGTCCAACGGAGAGCGGCCTCGCTCTGATACCACTTGTTGGAGGATCTTGCGGCCCGGCTGATCCCAAATACTCGCCTCTACGATTCGTGTGGCCGCATAAAATACAAATACTAAAGCAATGAATCGTAAGCTAAAGAAAACAGGAAAAGAACTAGCAAACCAATACACGTCAATTTACGTGGTTCGGAGATGATGCTCCTACTCACGTCTGTCCGTGAGGTGGGCTCCCGATCCTTGGATTAGCCCGGAAACGGTATCTCAATCGTTCCTTGTGGGTGGAGATCACCACACACCAAGACCTCTTGGATTCCACAAACACTTGAGCACTCTTGTGACTACTAATTAGGCTTTAACCAAGTCTAATTTCGCTTGTCGCCATACCAAGCTCCTTCTTATAGAGCTTGAACAAATGGAACTTTTGCCCGTCACTCACCGGGTGCGTGCCTGCCACCCAACGGCTACTCGTCTAGCGGCTAGTTGAGTCGATCCATCATCACGATCGACTGGGCTTCAGTGACCCATGAGTAATGTGATCGTGCCGGTGCCACGTTAAAACCCTAAAACTAGGATTTTACCAGTACAATCTCATCACTCATACCCTCACGACTCACTTGACTCTTCTTTTGCAGCCTTGACCTTTTGCCTTCAAGCTTACTTCCTTTGGCTCTCGCCCCGGATGCATCCAAGCCCGCGGCTCGTCCCCAATGCCATCCTTCATGCCTCGAAGTCCCTCGGCCCTCTTGTCCTCAGCTGCCTTGTCCACGGTCCCTCGGATGCTTCATCCTTCACCCGACTGGCCCTCGCCAAGAGTCACATGTGTCACCTGCAGTCCTGCACAACTCAAGTACACATATCAAATAACGAGGGTAAACCTAACTTAAACCTTTTGCCCAAACACCAAAACACACGGTCCCGCGGACCATTGGGATTGCTCCAACAAAGCTAACATAAATCCAAATCCAATTATAAACCCTAATTGGATCATCTAACTTCTCAATCGACTCTAACTAATACATTCGAATTAGGACTTGCCCTAAGCATAATCAATCATAGCAATTTACCCAATTTAGCCCTAATTCAACACATATATCAACTAATCAAATAATCCAAATTCACTATGATCAGCAGCATGTATCAAATGCCCCTACACCTTACCTTACTTCTCAACCGCTCCTGTTAATCCACAGCTAGGGATTGTATCTGCTGGGAATCCTCGGAAGAACACCACTACTTTTGTGTTGGAAACCTCCGCATTGCCTTGACAAAAGAAGATCAAGGAAGCAACCATAAAGTTTACTTATAACCACAATCCAGCAGCAACATTATCTATCCAAAACTTACCAAATGCCAACAACTTGGACTAAGTCAACCTCCTCCTTAAAAGACCCTCAACTGAAACAAGATCCGCCTCAGTAAACTAAAAACCCTAATCTGTCATACAAACCAAAACTAAGTCAGTATTAATCCCTCCACAACAGAAATTGTAACTGAGATCCCTACTGCGTTCGGTTAGTGGAAGAAAGACTCGGCATCTTGAACAGAGAAAAGCGTGGAGGAGGCCTGCCCTACTGCGAGAGATAAAAAGAACCGCGGATCTGGGGGCAGGGAAGGAATACCAATCGGGTGCTATCGGAAGAGAAGGAGAAGGGCCCGCTGGTGATCAAGGAAGAAGAAGGGTCGGCCATGGCAGTCGCCCGGCTGAGCGGCGGGCATCTCCGACGTCCACTCCGAGACAAATCTAGGGCTCAAGCAGGGTTTGGGTGTATCTTGAAGCCTAAGCTTTGTAAACATTCATTATGAATAAAGAATCACATTTGGTCAAATTGTCTACATTTAGTTGTAGTTGTTCAATTAATTTATATTGTAGATAACATAGTATGTGGTGTCACATGAAGATAATGTTATCGTCATTATAAATTATAAATGAGCTCACGACCAAAATGGAAATGAAAAAACCATTAGAAGGTCGTAGATTAGGTATTAGTTTATCTTGACTATATAATTACACTAGTACACAGTGAGGACCATTTGGTCGCTTTTTATTACTCGACTTTATAAAGGAACAAAGACTTATTATGTGTGTGTCTTAATCCTAATATAATAACAACATATATTTGATATTTATTTCTTTAATTTATCAATGGGTGAGATTTAGTTCGATGAATCAATAAACCCGATAAGTTGGGAAATGGTATCACTTATAGTGTGTGTTGTTATTTAAGGAAACTGTGTCCTAGAGATACTAGGTTGATAATGTCCTCAAGAGGAGCTCATAAGGATTGTCATGTTAAACCCTGCAGGTGGACTTAGTCCGCATGACGATAAGGTTGAGTGGTACTACTCTTGGACTAAGATATTAATTAAATGAGTCAGAAACTCACTTAATTAGTGGACATTCAATATCTTAAACACGTGGAGACTAACACCTCATAATAAGAAGGAGCCAAAATGTAATTTGGATTTGGGTGTGGTAGTTCAATAATAGTTCTCTAGTGGAATGAATTATTATTGATGAAGGCGAACACGAGATGCTTAATTTTATCGGGAGACCAAAATTCCTCCTCCTCCTGGTCCATCCGTAGCCTCTTATTTATAGAGTATACCCACATATACCCACATTCTATACCCACCACACATAAACCCCTTGTAACTTGGTCACCGCTAGGTAAGAGGTAGTCTACATTTGAACAGCTAGTGAGTGGACAAAATTAAATTAAAAAATAAATTTAATTTTTATTTTATTATGGAAGATATAATTTATTAAAGAGAATAAATTAAAATATCTCTCTTGGTAAAGATCTACAAGATTAAAGAAAGAGATTAGATCTCTTCCTTATTTGTAGATTGGTGAGATATTTTATTTTCTCTTTAAAATTATTCACATGTTAAATTAAAATTATAGAAATTTCCTTTTATCAACCATGAAGAGATTTGTAGAGAAATTTTTTAAAATTTTCGGAAACAAATTAGGAAGTTTTAATTGTTGATTGTCTAATTTTGTTTTCATTGATGTACCATAAGATTTCAATTAGGTTTTATTTTATTTTTCTCAATTAAATCATGTCAAGAAATTGAGAAATTTTATTGTAATTAAATTTCCTAATTTGCCTAGGCCAAGGAATATAAAGAGGGTGAGGTGCCTTCATGAGACTCTATTATTTTCTCTCCCTCTTCCTTGTTGGCTGTCACTATCTCCTCTCCCTCTTTTGGTGGCCAAACTCTCTTGCTTGGAGCTCTTGTGAAGGCGGATACTACTTGGAGAAGAAGGAGAGAAAGCTTGCATCTCTTGGAGCTTGGTTAGTGTTTTGATTTTCTTCCTTGGTGAAGCTTCTTTCTTTGTGGCCGAACCTAGCTAGGAGGAGAAGAAGGTGGTTGGTGGTTTCTCATCTCGGAAGATCGTTGCCCACACAACGTCCGAGGTTAGAAGACGAATACGATAGAAGATCAAGAGGTCTTTCTAGAAGGTATAACTAGTAGTTTTTCCTTTTCCGCATCATACTAGTTATTTATGGAAATAATATCAAATACAAGAGGCTTACGTTCTAGTATTTCGAATATGTTTTTCAATGTTGTGTTCTTTTGTTTTATTTATCCTTGTGATTTGATTGTTCTTTTCGGTTAACCTAAAGTTATTTTAGGAAATTAAATATTAGCTTTCTATAAAAGGTTTTGTCTAGTCGGTGGTGGTTGCTCCCATATCCAAGAAGGCTATGTGCCTCGCCCGTCGATCGGGAAACCGATTATGAAATTAATATTTAATGGAATTAATAACCAAGGCGATTTGGTCGAGAACGTGTTAAGTTCCGCAGAGACCCAAGTCAAAACCTAAAAGAACGAATAGATTAAGTTTTGGATCAAGCGTGTTAAGTTCAGCGATCAAAATTTAATTTAAAAGAACACATGGTAGCTAGGAAAGGTTCGACATTGTACAAAATTTTTTTGGAACCTCTAGGTTTTCAGTAGCAACCAACAATTGGTATCGAGCTAGGGTTTGCCTCTGTATTTGGTATTAGTTTAATTATGCACATGTCATACATAATTTAGGCGGGATAATAGTAGGATATGCTAACTTTGTGTGCGGATCCAACTATTATGGCTTTAAGATATTATGTGTGTGATTGGACCCTTGGACATGTCAAGGGCATTTATATGTATGTGCATGATTGTATTAAAATACAGCAGGAGCTGGATTTAGTTTTATTAGGATTTTATTTTTGATCTAGATACATGTACATTCCTTTTATGGAATATAGGATCAAAATTGTAAAATTCTATTTATGTCGCTGGATCAAATCTTAGCGGAACCTTAGGACAGAGGCCAGAACAAGGAACAAGATGGATACGACAATTAGACCCGTGCGGTTGCAAATATGACTTGGGATGACAACACGGAGGACAACTATAAAAGCCATAATAGTTGAAATTAGATTTTCTATTTATTGCTTTTATATTATGCTGTATGTTATACATGACTAGTAGGCTAGCATAGTTAAAATTCCTCGCTTATAAATAACTAAGTGGAGAGAGATTTTAAATAAATCCCATGGTCTCCATTAGGTTTGTAAGTGATGCAAACAAGCTTTGCGTTGGCTCGAGTGTCTTCCTCCATAACGGATGAGCTTGTTTGTGGATCACTAGCAGACTTCCATTTTGGATGACTATAGGAAGTTAATTAAGAGCGTGTGATCTTCCCCAACGGAAGGGCATAATCTTATTAATGGACTTAGTGTCAAGTAATGGTATACACTTAGACACACCTAATAGTATCCTCCCCATCGGAGTCACTGCTATTATTTGTGTGACCAAAGATACCAACTATTAATTTTATTTGTCAAAAGTTAGGTTGACAAGATAATAAAATTAATGGGTTAAAAACCCTCCTTTACAAATGTTGAATTTGTATCGTCCACACTAACGTGGTATACAAAATTCACGGTGTTTTGAGGTGTTGGTTAATTTAAAATAGTATTGTTTGAGGAATCAATATTATTCTAAATTTAAGAGTTCGACCAAAAGTTATTTGTGATTCTTAGGATGACTTTCAACCACATCATCATACTTCAGCAATAGACTTGACCAAACTACATAGATTGGAAAGAAACCTAGACATTGTTTCATCATGAAAGCTATAAATTTGGACCTTGGTAAGGATTGCTAAGCACCTCGTGAATCTACTAAGAGGAGATTGAATATCATAGGAAATGGGTAAAGGTCGATGAGATGGTGTTACATTTTGGCTTCAATGTCAAATGTATTGCAACATCAGGATTTACCAACGACTTATGATATTATGAACAATCTCAAGGAACTCTTAGGTCATCAGGATAGGGCTTCTAGGCAAGAAGCCATGAGAAAGATAATGACACCACCATGCAAGAGGGTACTCCTGTAAGGGATCATATCCTAAAGATGATGGCTTAATCTGAAGCAGATACAAATCCTTGGAGGAGAAATTGATGGAAACCCGATCGATATGATCCTCAACGCTACTGAAGTTTTGAGCGGTACACAAATATAATATGAATAAGAGGGTTTATTCATTAGCGGAACTACTGACGGAACTTCAAGCAGCAGAAGGATTATTTCGTCACAATGCTCAAATTCACTATGTCAAAATGGTTCTACTTCTAAAGCGAAAGAAGAAGAAGAAAAAAGTCGGTTCGAAAGAAAGTGAATAAATCTCGGTAGATTTAAAGTGGAATGAAAAGCCGAAGGGCAAGTGCTTCATCTGCAAGGATGAGGATGGAAGGCTCGTCTCGAGGGAACCAAAACAAAGGTATATCTCATACTCTAGTTGTTGAAACATGTTTAGCGGTGTTATCTACCCCTGTGTGGATAATCGGAGCCGATCATGTCTCTGCAATTCCTGCAGGGTTCGAGAAACCGACGACTATCATAAGGAGATATTACCGTACATGGGCAATGCTACTAAGGTGGCGGCATGTTGCACGTCTACTTATCTTTTAGTAGAAATAGAAATTTGATTTTAAGAAATTGTCTTTATGTACCGTTTAGAAAGAATTTAATTTGGTTCTAAACCTGTTTTAGATGGATATTCGGTCTTCGAACGATGTAGTTATTAAAAGAAATAAAGAGATTATCTCGGTGCATTAGTTGGCAATTTGTATACTTTAAATCAATTTCTTCCACAAAGCAAAGCATGGAAATTTATAACTCATCTTCTAATTCTAATAAGAAAAGAACCTTCCGAAATGAACCAAGCATATCTTTGGCATCTAAGGCTTGGTCATATTAACAAAGTAGGATTCAAGGCTTATAGCCGATGGACTTTGAGTTCATTTGAGTTGGAAAATTTTCCAACTTGTGAATCTTGGAAGGTAAAATGACCAAGAGGCCTTCAAGGCCAAGGGTATAGAGCCAAAGAAGTGTTAGAGTTGGTTCACTCGATTTGTGTGGTCTGTCCAGGCAAGAGGAGGTTTTGAATATTTTGTCTCTTTCATAGACGATTATTCAAGATATGGATACATTTACCTAATCGCAAGTCCGAGTGCTTTAATAAGTTCAAAGAATACAAAGCGATGTGGAGAAACGACTAGGTAAAAGTATCAAGACACTACGGTCAGATCGTGGTGGCGAATACCTCTTAGGAGAGTTTAGGAATTACTTATCGAGGTCGGGATTCAATCCCCAATCGTCCATGGTGGTACACCCCAATGTAATGGTGTGCGAGCGAAGGAATATGACTCTTATGGAGATGGTTAGATCGATGATGAGTTACTCAAAATTACAAATTCGTTTTGGGGATATGCTCTGGAAACAACTTCTAAATCAGCTTTCTACTCCCATAGAATTGTGGAATGGGCGAAAACCCAGTCTAAGACATATTCGATTTGGGGTATTCCAGACATGTGCTGAAACAAGATGTTGATAAGTTAGAATCCCGTAAGTTCACGTGTTTGTAGGATATCCCAAAGGAACGAAGGTGGTTTATTTTATAGTCCTAAAGACGAGAAGGTCATTGTTAGCACCAATGCCCAGCTTTTAGAAGAAGACTATATAATGGATCACAAGCCAAGGTAAAGTTGTTTTAGAAGAACTGAGAGGACACGTCTACTTTAGTACCAAGACAAGATGAAGTACCACAAGAGAACAACGTGTCACATGATACACAACCACGAACCTACAGACGTTGCGAGAGGGAGGCTGCGAGAGATTCATGTTTTGGGAGAGTTTGGACTTGATCCGGGTAAACATGAACTTGATCCCCTCATATGATAAGCACTCCAAGATATAGATGCACATCTTGGCAAGCGATGAATTCGAAATAGAGTCTATGTAATCTAATAAGGTCTGGAGCTTGTAGAACCACCTAATGGTGTAAAAGCCGTTGGATGTAAGTGGATCTACAAAAGGAAAAGAGGCAGATTGAAGGTAGAAACTTTCAAAGCTAGGCTTAAAGGGTATACTCGTAAAGAGGGAATCGATTATGAAACCTTTTCACGGTGCCTTAAGTCTATCCGGATACTCTTATCCACTCATATGGATTATGAGATTTGGCAAATGGATGTCAAGACGCCTTAATGAAAGTCTTGAGAAAACATCCATATGAAGCAACCGAGAAGGTTCATTGAAAAAGCAAAGAGCATTTAGTGTAAGCTCAATCGGTCCATTTATGCTGAAGCTGAAGCAAGATCTTGAAACATCCTTAATGAAGTAATCGATCATTACGGATTTATTCAAAGTCGGATGAGTCTTATGTATATAAAAATGGAAACATGGTGGTATTTCTTGTACTATCGTAGATGATATTTTGTTAATTGGCAACAATGTCAAGGTATTATCGGACGTAAGGGTATGGTTGTCAAACAATTTGATATGAAGGACTTAGGAGAATGTACACATTCTTGGGATCAAAGTTATAAGAGATCGCAGAAAAGAATGTTGTTCATTCCTCATATAGATACAATCCTTGCTCGTTTAGTATGCGATTCAAGAAAGGTTTTACCTTTTAGGCATGGAATAGCTCTATCTAAAGAGATGTCTCCAAAGGCGTCAAAGGAGATAGAAGACATGAAAGGTTCCTTATGGTCCTTGGTGTAGGAAGTCTTATGTATTGATCTCACATCGCACTTCGAGTCGGACATCATTGAATGACTGCGGACGGTAAAGCATATATTAAAGTACAGAAGAACTAGAGATTATATGCTAGTTTACCAAGCAGACGATTTACTCCCTGGGTTACTTCCAATGAGATAGGGACAATAGTAAGTCTACATCGGCTATGTGTTTACTTTAGGAGGTGGAGCCATTTCATGGAGGAGTGTTAAGCAGTATGTAGCAGACTCTGAGGCAGCTAAAGAAGCAGTATGGCTCAGGAACTTTCTAATGGACTTAGATGTGATTCTGGTCCCAAAATTATCACAATTTATTGTGATAATAGTGGTGCGTATTGCAAACTCGAAGGAACCACGAGCTCATAAGGCAAGTAAACATATAGCGCAAGTACCACCGATACGAGATATCGTGAAGGGAGAAGTTGTCGCCAAGATTGCATCGTGAATAACTGAGGAGATCCTTTCACTAAGGCCCTTAGTAAAGCCTTTGATCAGGCATGGAGGAATGGATGTATGGTAGAAGATATAATGGCCAGTCATTAGTATAAGTGGGAGATTGTTGAGTGTATAAAGCCTAAGCTTTGTAAACATTCATTATGAATAAAGAATCACATTTGGTCAAATTGTCTACATTTAGTTGTAGTTGTTCAATTAATTTATATTGTAGATAACATAGTATGTGGTGTCATGCAGAAGATAATGTTGTACATTATAAATTATAAAGAGTAGCTCACGACCAAAATGGAAATGAAAAAACCATTAGAAGGTCGTAGTAATTAGATATTAGTTTATCTTGACTATATAATTACACTAGTACACCAGTGTATTGAGTAGGATCATTTGAGGTCGTTTCTTTTATACCGACTTTATAAAGGAACAAAGACCTCGGTTATTATGGAAGTGTGTGCTCTTAATCCTAATATAATAACAAGCACATATATTTGATATTTATTTCTTTAATTTATCAATGGGTGAGATTTAGTTCGATGAATCAATAAACCGATAAGTTGGGAAATGGTATCACTTATAGTGTGTGTTGTTGATTATAGAAGGAAACCGTGTCCTAGAGATACTAGGTTGATAATGTCCTCAAGAGGAGCTCATAAGGATTGTCATGTTAAACCCTAGTGGTGACTTAGTATGATGATAAGGTTGAGTGGTACTACTCTTGGACTAAGATATTAATTAAATGAGTTGTCGTTAACTCACTTAATTAGTGGGCATTCGATATCTTAAACAGAGACTAACACACTCATAATAAGAAGGAGCCCAAAATGTAATTTGGGATTGGTGTAGTTCAATAATAGGTCTCTAGTGGAATGAATTATTATTGATAAAATTAAGTTGTGTCTGGGCGAACACGGGATGCTTAATTTTATCGGAGACCAAAACCAATTCCTCCTCTCGGTCCCTATTGTAGCCTTTTATTTATAGAGTACTATACCCACCTATACCCACCTTCTATACCCACGATAAGGGTCGGCCAAGCTAGCTTGGGAACCAAGCTAGGGCCGGCCAGGTATAAGATTGGGTGATCGGCCCTAGCTTGAACCCAGGCCGACCAAATTAAATTAAAAGGAAATTTAATTTTAATTTTATTATGTGGAAGATATAATTTATTAAAGAGAATTAAAATTAAAATATCTCTCTTGTAAAAGATCTACAAAGATTAAAGAAAGAGATTAGATCTCTTTCCTTATTTGTAGATTGTGAGATATTTTATTTTCTCTTTAAAATTATTCACATGTTGTAAAATTAAAATTATAGAAATTTCCTTTTATCAACCATGAAGAGATTTGTAGAGAAATTTTATTTTTAAAATTTAGGAAACAAATTAGGAAGTTTTAATTGTTGATTGAAACTTGTCCAATTTTGTTTTCATTGATGTGGTCGACCATAAGATTTCAATTGGGAAATTTTATTTTATTTTTCTCAATTAAATAATGTCAAAATTGAGGAAATTTTATTGTAATTAAATTTCCTAATTTGCCTAGGCCAAGAAATATAAAAGAAGGGTGCCTCATGAGACAACCTCTATTATTTTCTCTCTCTTTTCCTTGGTGTTGTGGTTGGCCATCATCTCTTCTCCTCTTCCTCTTTGTGGTGAAAACTCTCTATTGCTTGGAGCTCTTGTGAAGGCCGGATACTACTTGAGAAGAAGAAGAAGAAGAGAGAAAGCTTGCATCTCTTGGAGCTTGGTTAGTGTTTTGATTTTCTTCCTTGGTGAAGCTTCTTTGTCGAAACTAGCTAGGAGGAGAAGAAGGTGGTTGGTGGTTTCTCATCTCGGAAGATCGCTGCCCACACAACGTCCGAGGTTAGAAGACGAATACGATAGAAGATCAAGAGGTCTTTCTAGAAGGTATAACTAGTAGTTTTCCTTTTCCGCATCATACTAGTTATTTATGGAAATAATACCAAATACAAGAGGCTTCGTTCTAGTATTGAATATGTTTGATGTTGTGTTCTTTTGTTTTATTTTCATCTTGTGATTTGATTGTTCTTGATTAACCTAAAGTTATTTTAGGAAATTAAATATTAGCTTAAAGGTTTTGTCTAGTCGGTGGTGGTTGCTCCCATATCGAAGGCTATATCGTGCCGTATCTGTGAAAGCCAGGTTATTTAATGGAATTAATAACAAGGCGACGGGTCGAGCGTGTTAAGTTCCATGAGACCCAAGTCAAAACCTAAAGAGCGAATAGATTAAGTTTTGGATCAAAAAGTGTTAAGTTTATGAGCGATCAAAATTTAATTTAAAACACATGGTAGCTAGGAAAGGTTCAAACCTTTGTAAAAATTTTTATTGGAACCTCTAGTTTCAGAGTAGCGGACTGGCTAGGGTCAACACTGGTGAAGCTACACCAGAGCGGAGGGAGGGAGACCTCGATTGGCTCGTCGGTAGCGGTGAGAAGCTCCACGTGTGTTGTCTTGGGAAGAAGAGAAGAAGGCAAAGGCATGAGGTGTGGTGGTTAGGGCTCGTGTCGCGGTGGAAGACTCGACGAGAGAAAACTAAAAGAAAAGAAAACAAAACAAAAGAAAAGTAATATAAATATAAACATTTCCTCGCTTAAATGGGTAGCTAAACAAGCTTTTGGCCCTGCTTTATCCCATTAACTAACTCGAGCTCCAATTCAAAAATTTCGAAAATTTCAAAATAAAAATTCCCTATTATTTTCTACCATTTTAAATTTTTACATTCTCCCCATTAATAAAATTTGGTCCCCAAATTCGTTTATCATCTCAGCAAGTACTAACAATAGACGCAGAGTGACTTTAATTAAATCACATACCTCAGTGAAAAGATGGAGTATCGAGGCTCCGGTTCATCCTCAAGCTCTGAGCAGCTCTCCTCGTCCATCTTGTCATCCCAGCTTTAACTTGTTAGATAGTCTTGTTCCATACATTTGGCCTCTCCCGAGAATAGAACCGGAATCTCTTCTTAAGTGACGTCAGTTGCCGACCAACAGCAGGGCAGGATGTCGTACGTAGCCGGGTCGCATGTGTGTATCTCCTCTGGTTACTCATAGATACAGGCGTCGTCGTGAACACCAAACGTAGTAGCATGAGCTAGCTATGTTCTGAATCTGCCGAAGGTCAATGTATCGTAGACTAGCTTATCTAGGCCAAATCTCTTCAACCCTTTCATGGTGAAACTCGTGGGAAAACATGGTCACTAATAGATAACCTAAGGGTCTCCCGACCCCGGCTGGCATAACTCTTCCGCAATCCCGCACCTCCTCGACATCCTCCGTCCGATAGTAACGTGATCAATCCCCGCCTCATGTTGAGCTCTCTGTGAGGTCCCAACAATCGCCCTCCCCAACCTCATATCCTAGAGGGAAACCGACAAGGCCTACCATACAATGTTTCAACCGGGTACATCCGATAACCAATGAAAATCGCATCGCAGCGAACCCCACCGATCCTCGTCCGAACGCCGATTCACCGGACGCCGGGCACGTGGCGCCCGGCCGCTGGTGTGGATCTTGATGGCGCAACGAAGCTCCGGCGAATCAAGATATAGAGAAGTCGGGTCGAAGGGGTTCTCGCTGGGGCGCACCTCCGACGCCAAGTCAGGCGGTCATGAATAAATAACGGCTTCTAAAACAAGGTAATGCATACCGGCGAAGAATGAGGGCCTGGGTATGGAAAGAAGTGGGAGGTACACCGCCGAGGTGTACACGTGTCCATGGCCCATACCCCGCAGGACTTGTCGCGAGCTCTAACCCATACCGCTATACCAAGATACCGATGGGACAAATAAATCCCCTCACATGATTTCCGAGCATGGCTCACGCGTGAAACACATACCGCCGGCCGAAAAGACGCCCCGTCTTTTTCTATTGCCCCGACATCTGGAGTCCGGCGACGCTGAACCTCAACATCCGCCGGACATATACGGTGGTTTACTTGGGGAGATTTCTTCATCATATACTTTGTGGTATTAGTGACTATTACGGCTGGCGATGTTAGGTCCCTGCGTCCAGCAGCGGCGAGCCGCCTGTCGAATCTTACCCCGATTTCGTGGCTACGGTCAGATTCGGACTGTGGACCCCAGCGTTGGTGTCCCTTCTCGACACCGACCGTGGACACACACAAGTCCCATGGTACAATTACTACCTTCGCACCTTTCCTTCCTGAGTCTAGTCGAAGGAGGAAGAGGCGCAGAGTCCAATCGTTCGTCCAACGGACTAAGAATAATGATGTTTCTCGTTTCTCTGCGGCTTTCCTGCCATATGGCATAGAGGTAGGCTAGCGATACCAGGTGTTCACGTTAGATCAGATCCAGTATTCTTCAGTTACCTACCAATTCCTTCACGCCTTAAATGCTGTCATCAATAAGGATCGAATGCCAGCAATGCCATTCATTAAATGCAGATTTGGGCCATCCAGACTACCGGCGACCGTATCGTTTTGATCGATCAAGCGATCTCAAATGGGATGCGATGCATCCCGGATTCCTGCATTTGATCAAACCGGGAGAGGACCCTATAAATTCTTTTGTTCTCTCTATCCCTCCTGCCTCCTGCCTCGATCTCGCGACCACCATTCTTGATCCTCCATACGATTCAGTTTAGGCTCTCCCTCGTGCGCTTTCTTGATTTTCGCCGGCGGTTTTATATCTTTCTTTCCTTCCTTCTTTCTGTTATGGAGGTATGCGATATTTACTGTTGCGCTACAGTTCTCGTTGTTTCTTCTTCTTCTTGCCTTGACTCCGGTCGACGTCCATGGTTCTTCATCCAGAGATGCTACTATGGCTACGCATTATGCGATGCCGAGGTCGATCAAGATGGAATTTTTTGACACATAATCCGTTTTCCGGGATCGCGCTACGCTTGGCGTAGCCGTCCTAGCGGCCTACCTCCAGCCTCACAGCGCGGCTCTTCGACTCGTTTACAGATCGCTTCTCGACATCCTTTCGCCAGATGTCTTCCGTAATATTATTTTGGTGTGTGGTGTGTGTGGCAGGTTTAGTACCCAACACCTTCCATCTTCTTTCTTTGTAGTTGTTGTTTGTTTAAGATCTCGACCATTAGGGGATCTTTTATTTTACTACTAAACAAAGCAAGGGCCGAGCTGGCACCTTCGTATTCGACTTCGGCTTGGCTTGGTTTCTTCAACAAAGCTCCTACCAATAAACATTGGAAGGATTATCTACATCCATCATGTCAGTCAAGACTTCGGGACTACCCAAGTCAGTCGGCTAGTCAAGTCATATGATCACCACCCCACTCCGGAAGTTGAAGAAGTCAGACGGGACTATCTCACGCTTACAAATCTTTGCTTCTTGGGTACTGCATCAACGAAACCTCCACGAGTGATGTGTATATCCTCGGCGGCTTCGAAGAACTTGGGCTCGGGGCACGCTTGCTCACAACCACTTTTCTCTCTTCGCCCTGCCAAGACATCTGATTATATTGAAAGATGCAGTAAGTGTAGAGCGGCCTTGCCAGGCCGCCATGGATGGAAGTATCCATTCTATTGAATCTCCGGCCGGTCAAATCACTGAGAAAGAGAGAGAAGAACTCCAATGGTGGTGCCGCGAGCTTCCTAAAATGCTAGCTAGTGCGCCACCTCAAGAGAACAAGCTGCCCGGGTTCCGCTCGCTGAGGAGGGCACAGCATAACTACAAGGAGGGTCGGGAGAGACTCCGCCTACCGTCACTGTCCAACGGGTCATCGTAACGAGTTCCGGCGCAACAGGCACCTGAAAACTCTCGTCCAAGCGGAGGCAAGCGCCTTGGGATAGCCTGCTCCAAAGGAGGCTATTCCAATCAGCACCCTTCCGCGCCGCCATTCATCCCAGGCCACCATTCATTCCTTTCACGCGGCGGGATCCCTCTCCTGAGCTGCAGAGCTTCCATCTTAGTTGCTTGGTGCGGTCGAGTGCCCACGTCACTCTTCAAGACCGATGCCGCCATCACACTGTCAGCACACCTCATCCTGAGCCTGCTCGCCGGTGAATAGTATGTATCTTGAGATGTCGGCACGCACGTCACGATAGGCCAGGTGAGATGGAATTTAGCCGAGTGATAGCGCCGATGGCCATCGTGTGTAGCCGGAATTGCAAGATTTCCTTCTTCAATAGCCGCCTCGTTGCTTCTTCTAAGATAGCCTTCCTTCGGCCGTGAAATCGTAATTACGCTTACTAACCGGCTGAAGCGTTCTAGCTACCTTAGCTTCAGGCTTTAGTGGATGAAGAAGGCTGCTGCGACGAGAGCCAGACCGCTTCCGTCCGTCCGTCCTGAGGCCCCTATTCCCAGGAAGAGGGAGGCTCAAACTCTTACGGTGAGAAGAGAACGTGAGCGAGGATACCACCGGCACTGGAGCAGCGAGGGAAAAGCAAGTCTTGAGCAAAATAACTACACATACCACCACTCGGGAATCTCATCCGAGAGAGCGTTGAGGCTCGCTCGGGGCTGGTCTGAGAAGATAAGGATGTTTCGGACCGCAGCCGAAGTCCAGGTGGCGTAGCTACCGCCAGACTGTGACGATTCTCTGAATCTTCCGGGCTCTTCTCCCCTGCTCAAAGAATATCAATCTTAAAAGCGAGAGGCGAGCTGCTAGATATCCGATTATCCGCCGCCTGCTGCGATGCCGAACTGTGGCTATGCCTTAGTCGCGATTGCGGTTCCTACTCGAGCGCTCTGATGTCTGAGTACTTTTGAACGCTTTGTATTCCTATTGGGCTCACCTTCTAATCTTCTTTTTTAATGGCTCGCGCCTCTCTTCTAATGCAACTTTCAACTTTAATGTTTATCACGCTCTTGTAATCTAGCAGCCATGCCGCTTCGCAGCATAATTAGTTCCGCTAATCATAATTATTCAAATCATAAGGGATAAGTGATCTCCTCGCTCAGTGACAAATACAGCACTTTTGCGGCCATTGCCTCGTGTATAGAGCGTACCGATCTGTTTGGATGACCACAGCAAGTAGTTTGGATACCCAATCGCGATCTCGGGACATGCCTACGATCAATCGCAGAATCGCGGCCTCATTAGAATCTCGCGGCCCGGACTAGATGCTTATAGATGCAGCAACTTGCCTTTCTAGAGAGGCCGGCTCGGAGTCTCTAGCTCGTCGACTCGGCGGTCGTCGGATATTAAAGGCCGGGAGTTCGCCCTCGATATTTAACGCCGAGCTCCGGACTCCGTCTTGATGTTTTATCGGACGGTCTGATCGCCCTGCCTCTGATGTCTGCCTCTCGCACCGTCTGCCTCTCGATTATTTAAGCATTTCTGCGATATTTAACGCCGGTCTTGCTTCTCCGCCTCGGTGTATGCACTCCTTTCGGATATTATATAGGCTTGTCGTTCGTCCGCACGCCGATGAGCTGCCTATATTAACGTCGTCGGTGACCTCCGATGATTTATAGCGCCTGATTCGATCCGCCGGATTAGGCGTCGGATGATATTGCGGCTTCGACGGGTGAGAGATTTATGATCACGCTTCTATATTATCTCTCTCTAGATATTCTCGCTAGCCGTCGACTGCGGTCTCTCGTACAGCCTCTGACTCGGCTCGGCCCTTCGGATGATATTGATATAGGCGCGCCTGTCGTCTTGCGTAACGATCGACGGACCGCTATCAGACGACGTCTTAGACTCGGGCCGTATTATAGGCCGTTGGGTTCCGACTACCATTTAAATAACTTTATCGCGTTGTAAAACCCATACCTGAGCATTCCACGAACAATTAATGGCGGTAGAGGGTCTTTTTCCGGGACCTCGGTCTTTTTTCATTCTTGATCTATATATTAGGAGATAGCCCTCTCTAAGTGAACCCATTAGCCATCCTTTGAATTAATTTTGCTTTCTGCATTACAAGGACATAGGCGACCGAGATGTATATAAATTTACATTTAAGCGCGACCTTTCAGCTCGGATATAATATATTGGTATTTACGGATTCGTTTTTTCAGGGAACGGTCACTCGTCACAGTTGGGCAAATAACGAATACTCTACGGTGTCAGTACAGGCCCAGTCTTCTTCTAAATCGCGGATCTTGTCCGAAATTCTGTGGTTTTCGGATCGATTCCCGTGATTGGTCATTATTCGGCTGGGTCTTGATCCCTATACCTTCATTCGACGCATGGCTCAAAGCGGGCTGGCCTTCTTCGTCGAGCATTTAGCTCGATCTTCGGCGATCTTCCTTCTCGTTATGATGAATTACGCGAAAGAAACTATATCAAAGACTAAACCTGGCAGAGTCATAATCAGGCATAGAGATCTCGACTCAGAATCAATACAATACGGGTGATGGAGATACAAGGTTGGACTGATGTTCGAAATTTATCAAGGCCGTGGAGGATGGCGTAAACTCCCATTGTCCGCGCGGCCGGCGGCGCTGGCCGGCCCACAGAAGCGAGGCGGGCATTGTTATCTTTTACTTGCTTTTCGTCGAGCTGTCGCACCTGTCATTACACTACGTCGGCGCAACTGGGATACTATACTCACAATTGACGGTCTGGGGCCTCTTCTTCATCAGCGGCTTGGCTCGGATAGATTATCCCATTCGTCGGCTTTACCACAAAGCTTGCCGATCTTATACACAATATGAATGGATAGTCGCGGTAGATAATTCACGCATTATAACATTTTGCCTGCTCTACATTTCAAATATACAGCAAAACGAAATGGAAAATCGGCACACACATACCTTACTGTGGCACCATTCACACGAGTTGGTGAGATAATAATTGCTTCATGGTGGATCAAGTGTCAATCCATCTTCATCGGCCTCAGTGTCACCCCAACCCCCAGTCAGGTGGATCATGCATGCGACATCAAACTCCCGCGCTGAGGTTCGGAAGGAGGGCGTATTGAGGCCGAGCTGCTTATGAAGTATCCGCTGGAATTACGCTTTTGGGCACCTTGGCAACAAGGGAAGGCCTTCACACACGAAGGAGCCCACGGAGGGCCTTTCCCAGACGTGTATTTTGTCCTCATTCCCGATTGCTTCACTGCGCTTGCCCCGGCGCGCGAGCGGCAGCCGGCACATAATAGCACCAGAGCAGGTGCCCCAATAGGGCCCACGGAATAGCGTGGTGTCCGAGAGTCCTGCTCGGTCCTAGTCCCGCCGTTGCCATGTGCTCCAATGAGTCGGCGGCGGCCCTTATCCAGCGCGAGAGAAAGCGAGCCACGCGCCACCAGCCATCGTTATCGTCGTTCTCGGATCCCGATCGCGCATGCTCGTGTAAATTGATCTGACGGCGACGACATTCAAATTGATTGATCGGTCCGGACCGACGACTTCGGTGGCGCTTCTGTGTCGTGATGTGTGTGGCCACCTGGCTGCCACGTGAACAACGGGCAGTAGGGAAGGGGTTCCCAAGCGGTGCCGCCCCACGACCTTCTCGAGCCAAGCGGAAGGAATAATAACTAACGGCTTCGCGCGTAGCTTCAAATGCTTCCGGCACGCTGAGCGAGCGGCGAAGATAGTGATGTACCGCCAAGGGGAGGTAACCCAGTATAAGGTACACGTCATAACCCATACCCACAGACTTGCCGGGACTTGTGGTGACTTCCATACCACAAAGGCACTCCATGAGCTTCCCTCATGCCTGGTCACACCTCGAGTACGAGACAAATAATACTGTCCTATTTGAGCGTCGCTGCTGAAGACGCTTCGACCATCCCTCTTTTTTCCCCAGAATCGGCGAGTCATCCGTTAGGTATTACTTGAGAATTTTCCATATCGGTGGTTTACTTTCTTTAGGAACTATTGTTTACCTAGCTGGTTGCTCCCGGCGGACATTTTACCACGCAACCCTCCGAGTCGTGTCTTAACCGGTGAGCGACTATCGTCCGATCGGGAACAGCTGGGTCGTGCTCCGGCCACCTTCTCAGGACTGACCTACGTGACTTCTACCGTGACTCCATCGTCGGACTCATGTGGGTGTTCTGCTAATGGACTTCTACAGTGGCATGGTCTACCCTTGCCTTTCGAAATCATAACCTCGACCACAGAGTCACAGATGGGATGGTTAATCGGTCATCCCGGATAGCGCACCTTACGAAGCGTAACGAGACGTGCCTCTATGGCCTGTAACTAGCTTCGACACGGAAGGCACATGTAATCTGATGATCTCTAAGAAGTACAGGGATCTACATATGTCACCAAGAAATCATCTACCCGGTAGAAGTGTAATTAGCGGATTTCCATGTTAATCGATCGTGCATGTGTCAGAACCCGCGTGGTCATGGCACGCATAATCATATTCCGTCCTGGTTAATGAATCGCGGAATCCTCAGAATTCCAGTGCTCACCCACTTCAAGAATTACGATGACAAGACTACTCTAGAATTGCAATGAATCTTCATCTACAATGGAATCAGAACCCGTTTCACCAAATCAAGCGTCACGCTCGATCCCTCATGAAGACATACGGTATCTTCTGAAGTGGATCCATATGATAAGATGCGATGAACGCCTCACAAATCGACTACGTGTGTACAGATCAGGACATAGGATGCCAGCCCGATAATCCTCCAAGAGTAGGTATCGAAAGTAGTCGGCTTACACACTGCATAATCACTGCCTGGTAATATCCTTGCTTGCTAGGAAGCTATATTGGTAATCGAACTACAAATGCTTATCGCATGACTGAGCTGAGCCCTTGATCCCGTCGTGATGGATCGACGGTGAGCAACCATGGTAAACTGCGTAACACTCGCACGCATCTATTTAAAGGCCCAGCTCGAAACCCTAAACCAAGTCTGTGACAAGTCTCTAAAAGTCGCATCGTTGCCAAAGTCCCCTTTTCGCATTGGCAACTGAACAACTAGCAACCACATTAGCTTTCAGGTGGTAGCTAATGGTACGTCAATCCATAATTCCATCATCATCTCCTCCTCATCGGAAGATTAAGTTCCTTCCTTCCAGTAAAAAGTTATTGAGACTCTTCTAACATCGGTGTGAGTCTCCAGTCCGAACTAATAATATAGTGATCGCAATCTTCAAGACAAAATAATGGCGGCCAGCTCCAAATCATGTACTGGTAGTTCTTCTCATGCTCCATGTCACTGAAGCATAGGAGACTACCCTACCACCCTAGATGTCAGTCAGCGAGTCACTCTCAGTATCGTAGCTCAAAACTCAGGGAGAGCTACACATTTGTCCAGTAAAGCCAAAATGAACCGACACCACAAGTCCATCCGCACGTGGTGGTCCCTCGAGAACCATGTGGAACTTCACTTCGCCTTTCCTGTCTTTCCGCCTTCCCCAAAGCGTAGTCCATAATGTGGAAACTAGAGATGTAATATCCGAGCACAAAGGTTGAGCAGTCTGTACTCGACCACATTCCTAGCATTAAACAACCTCCTCCTGGAACCATGGTAGGTATACTCTCCATCAAAGTGTGTCGTGTGTCACACTCAGAGGGATAAGACCAAATCATCATCCTTCGACGTATGGGTTTGTGGAAACATCTCTAGAACTATGCGAAGATGGTGTGCGTGACTTTCACAACATCGTCAACAAAGACAATAGAAACCGATCCAAACATCCTAGGGATACCCAAATCATCGAGTTCATGATAACATCTAGGGCACTATTAGCCTAAATGATAAAACTAAGAACTTATAATGTCCGTAAATTAGACATCCTCAACCATAAGATCCCCGAAAAATATGATCACCAACGATATAAATCACCAAGAATAAATCCTCTCGATCCAGGTGAGGAAGCGCTCCAGAATATCATATATAGGGAGCGCTCTACTCTACAACAAATCCTCCACGAGAGTAGCACAGCTCTCCACCATCTGAAATAATCTGATATATCTGCTCCACTATAAGCAGCGGAGTTCAAGGAATTCTGATATTCGCTCATGACTTTACATGTCCACCTGAACATGTGGAGCTGACCCACCACAGCGATAAAATGAGCACAACAACATACATAAGTGCCTAAGGCTTTAACTATCTGAATTTAGAGGCTGCGCTTTGAGATCTCTCTACCACGGATCCTTTGGGTAGCCTAGTATAACACCTTGAGTAAGCAAACCAAATCTATAGTCGGCTATCATAAATCTTAGTGGGTGGGTCACTTGCTAATAGGAGATAGTTGAGGATATCTAATAAAGATATAATGATACACACTTTCGGCTTGCTTAGGTAGAATCATCCTTGAGACTACCAATAATACTTGACTGCGTGCACACGCAGCTAGGGTATGATCAACATGATCATCCATTTAGTACACACATGACGTACTCATGCTGCAGTGAAATCTGTCGTGATACACTCCAACAACATAACGAACTTTGTGTGCGTATACCAACGTAGATATAATCGACAATACCTCAACCTTTTCATATGACATATATACACCTATGCGAGTATAATCAATGCAATACTTCCTTAGTCAATATCGACACAAGGGTACCTGAACAAATATAATGAACAAGATACCTCCGAATGTACATAAACCGTATACGTATCACAACCGCAGAGTTAAATGAGCAAAATACCTCCAATTAACCAATGGGGACCACTCGTTATGCTCTGCTAGAAACCCACAGCAATCATAACTGGAAAAGTATACACCCACTGCATGCCAGTGCAGTCATCGCTAACACTCCTATAACACACTTAAATGATGTATGCCCTCCGTAGGCGTGCAAAATCGGTATATTTAATCAATCATTTGATATTCCTAATATACTACCTTTATGTTATCCAACTAAGAATCGGCCACAATCTAGTCGCGTACCCATGGAATAGGATGTGATCCTCTATAGATTATTGAATGCGACAATGGTATCACGGTGGACAGTCTTTTCCGTCGATTTCGACAGCATACTGGTATGCTCTAAGATACCAACTGGGCACCGATAACCCCAAAGATCCAGCATCTCTATAAAATAGGTAAGTGATCCCTACTGATCGGACCAGCAAACCAAATCGGTCATCTACCGGTGATCCAAGATTACATTAATCCCATGAGCAACTATGGTAAATCAAACTTCTTGGTAGATCTCACGAGTGGTCGATTATCTACTAGTAAAATTAATTAAGATAAAATGGTATATTACTTGCCTAGGTCAACTTTGATGATATAGATACTATCCACTACTGACTAATAATAGTAAGAAGTGGTAGCATACCTCCATCTCTAACCAGCTAGTAATGTGAGCTAAAACTGCTGTATATGATACTTGAAAAAGTCTCCAGAAATAGTAATCCTTGATCTCTATTTGGAGTAAATGAAGTGAAATTGGTTACCAAATACATGGAAAATATGCTATATCAATTAGGCCGGTATTAATAAAGAATGCTATTACATGTCATAAATTTAATAGTCAGTATGCATATACTAACAAAAGGTAGGATATGATATACCCGTACCTCACATAGCTCGGAGATATCTGCATTTGCCGGTCCCCGAAATCCGAAAGTCACATCGAGACTAAAACACGAAATCAAAACAAAGAAATAAGACTGAAAACGGGCCTCTATTACCACTGCGTTGTCACCGGGGAGTCTCTATCAAGAAAAATTTGAAACTCCTGTCTGCACAATTCAACCAATCAGGCTATTCTCACAGACATAATAACCATCAACCCACAGTAATTTGGAATATACACACAACCACCTTGATTATATAAAACAGCCCCACTTTCATTTGTACAAAACAAAACACATGGAAGAAATTCTGGAAACCAATAAAACCCAAAACCACAGCGCTGGCCGGCTAAACACAACCAACAACGATACAAAATACCGCATAACAACATGTTACTCCGAGCGAAGCAGATGCGAAATGGCTTTGCACGATACATAAAACAAATAAAAGTTAGCAAAACTATAGTCTTACGATGCTGACACTTAGGGCCGTGACGGGGATACTCTGGCGACCATAAGAATGCGGGTGCCTGAAAAAAATATAGTGTCAGCGGGGTGAGTTCAATGACTCGGTGAATACCCGATAGATATATACAATGGGCCTATATCCATGACAATAAACATGGAATACAACAGTAATCATATATAGGAAAATATGGCGAAAGGTAACTGGAAAATTCAGCCACTCACGGAAATCCTATCCGAGAACAAAGGTCATCAAATAAAGTGTCGTAAATCCTGTGTAATATCAAGCGGATGCATCTAATCAAATCACGACAAACCTGAGCAACAAATGCATCAATACGTGTAAGTGCCAATGACGTATCTTGCTCACCTACTCTCCAATTGACCGTCTCACACGCGATGGTGAGACCCGGTGGAAACAGGGGCATGACAGTGTGCACTCTGGCACGTCATTGCTCACGATAAGTGACGAGTGGGCGAGATCTTGGCCAGTACACACCTATCCTCTGCCCCGAATCATAAATGGGGAGCTCGATACTCTCATCTCCCGGTACCGCGATGACGGGGAAGATCCTTGTCTTACTGTATTTAAATCACACTGCTTATGGTGGACCAGCGGGCCCTTGGCGAGCTGCTTTGCAACACCACCACTGAATATCAGCAACCCATAAAAGGTGGTGGGTATTATGCTGCGGGGCCTACGTGGCAGTGATGTGCTCAACAATAATAGACCGACAATCGACATCACGATCATGCAAATGGTGCATGACACTAAGCATACAACTCATGCTAATCCTTATATATAAAATGTGTACCCTAGAATAAATTGACAATCAATGGTCTAGGTACACCAAATTGAAAGGAATCAGTAGATCACAGAACATATCCACCTCCGTAAAATATATGTACCATCAATATACATGGATCAAAGAAAAAATGGTCAAGGTACAGATCGGATATATATAAAATATACATTTTGTAGGATAATAAAAATCCGAATCTAGTCTAAACTCAGTAAAGCATGGTATGTCATTACTGGGAACTAAGGTACTCATAGCAAAAGGCGTAACATGGATACAACCGGTGCGACACAAGCGGAACATGGCTATGGTATCAAGCATTGTTTTATACAAAGGCAAACATGATCATTGCTTGCAGCAGCTATAACTTGTACTAATATATCAATTGACAATATATAAAAGATAAATTAAAGGTACCCACCTCCAATGTAGATCGATGACCCAATTTCGATATCGAGATGTCCGTCTCAAATCACGGTCCTGTGTAACAACGCATATATATAGATTTAGCTAATTACGTATAAATTAATTAGCTAAATCAAATCTCAACTAACATAAATCCGGATCGATTATAAACCCCTAATTGGATCATCTAAGCTCCTCAATCAATTCTAACTAATACATTTTAGGACTTGCCTAAAGCATAATCAATCATAATTTACCCAATTTAGCCTAATTCACACATATATCAACTAATCAAATAATCCAGATTCACTATGATGTAGCATGTATCAAATGCTTTACAGCACTTACCCTTACTTCTCGGCTAGCTCCTGTTAATCCCACGACTAGGATCGATCGTATACAGCACGAGATCCTCGGAAGAACACACTACTTTTGTGTTGAAACCTCACGCATTGCCTTGACAAAGAATATCAAGGAAGCAACCATAAAGTTATTTATAACCGATCCAATGACAACATTATTTATCATCGAAATGCCAAATTGGACTAAACCAACCTCCTCCTTAAAATACCCTCAAATTTGAGAGCAAGATCAGCCTCATGAAACTAAAACCCCAGTAAATAAGCCTATGAGCCGGAAGCTAAACACTCCCATCCCTCCTGTAGAAATTACCAAGGATCCCTATCGGAAGAAAGGATCATGGAACTGGGCTACAAGGACTCACATCTGAACTAGAGCTGCGTGGAGGAGGCCGGTAGCTATTGCGAGATAGCGACATCGGCGGGAGGGTGAAGACGGCATGCGGAGCTCTAGAGGCAGAGGAATTCGGCCGGCTAATCGGTGAAGGAGAGGAAGGGGCTGCTGGGTGATGGCCAGTCGAAGAGGAGGCTCGGGAAGGGCGGCGGGGAGCGCCAGCTATGCTTGAGGGCCCTGATGTTCTCTCCGCAGCGGGGCTGGATCTAGGGGCTCAGCCGATGTTGGCTAGGAGTAGAAGCAGGCCGGTTGGCTCGTTGGCGATGAGGAAGCTCGCATGTGGTCTTGTGCGGCGGAGAGAGAAGAAGAAGGAAGGTAGCAATTAGTTAGAGACTCGGCGAATCGGGGCGAGCTCAAGCGTGAGAAAACTAAAGAAAAGAGAAAAACAAAAGAAAAGAAATATAAATATAAATATTCGCTAAATGAGCACTCAGGCTTAGGACCTCCCCCGGAAATCTAACAAGCTTGAAAAATTCCAAAATTTCAAAAAATTCCATTTCTTATTTCTATTTTACGGTATTTGTTCCCCACTAATAAAAATTTGATCTCAGTTAGTCTATCGTACGATCGGCAATTATAAATGTTGACGGTAAATTCGCATACCTCAGTGAAAAGATGAAATTATCGAGCTCATCGCAGATTCTCGAGCTCCCAGGTAGCCTCCTCCATCCAAATGATGTCCGATAAACAATACCGACTTAACACACTTTCAGTGGGGTTCTGCAAATCTGTCCTATAAGTGATAATTCAGTGAGCAGATACCGAGATCTGTCGACACATGTGTCGTGTCAAGTATGTATCCCTCCTGCATAAATACACGCCGATACCGCAGTGTGAACACCCAAAGATGGTGGTAGCGCGTAAACGATAAGCTCGGCTCCAAGCCTTCAAGATAGAAAGGTCAGTATCGAGCTAACCTCTGAGGCCAAATCTCTTCACCCGTTCATGGGTGAAACTACGAGGAAAAACATGGTCACCAATAGATAACTCTAGGGTGGACTCCTTACAAGCATAACTCTTGCGCCGCTTCACCTCAAAATGCGATACGACTAACACGCCGTGCTTCGGTCTCTGTGAGCAACAGGCCTCCCAGCACCTCATCCTAGAGGGTGGGTGTCTTCAGTAAATGTTTCAACCCGTGTTCCATAATGTTTGAATAGCTGATAGGAATATCGTGGTGAACCCTACCAATGGCAATGGTCCTCCCACTTGCCTTGTCAATCCAATACACATGACCAAGAGGTCCGTCTACAGGAGTGCAGATGATGGTCCGTTCCTAGCATCCATCATGCGGATGGATGAGAAAACTTTATTGAAACAGCGAGTTGAGTGCCCAAGGCCTGCGAGACTCGACGCGGCTTGAGGACGCGTGAACCGAGGTCTCTATCAAATAATAGTCAAGGACACCATGTCCCGATCTCCGGCAATATCCTCGGATCGCCAATCGATCCAGGAAATCAGTCTTCTGGATCGCTAAGAAGTGTGCAGATTTGGTTAATCAATCAACAATTATCCAAATCGTGTCATGGCATCGTCGTGTCCTAGACAAACCCACCACAAAGTCCATGGTAATATGTTCTCATTTCCACCCAGGAAGGAAGAAATCCATAGGTCTCTCTAGTGCTCGTCACCACCTATGATAGACAAGACATCTAGCTACAATTCATGTCTTTCTTCATACCAATAAGAACGCCTCAAATCTCGATACATGCAAAGACAAAATCGGGTGGATCAGAATCAAGCGATGAGCCTCAAGTAGCTCGACAAGATCGTGTGAAAAGGTAGATGCGCCTCGGTAATACATCTAGCTCTTCCACCTCTATTGGCGGACTCCACGTGTATGAACTACTGATCACCTTGGATCCTCGTCTGATCGCGATCGAGGTAGCACCTGCAACTTGCATCACCGCCTCTTACGAAGGCCCAACTCGAAACCGAACCAAGTCGGTGACTAAAACTCGCGTGCAAGTCAAAGTCCCTCCTTGACTTGCGATATCGGCAACACATTAGCTTTCCCCGTGGTAGCTACGGTCGTAATCCTTCAAGAATTCCATCCATCTCTCTATCGTAGATTAAGTTCCTCCAGTAAAAGTTATTTGAGACTCTTATGATCAGTGAGAATCTCAATGTAATACCATAAAGGTGATGCCACCAAATCTTCAAGGCAAAATAATGGCGGCTAGCTTGAAATCATACTAGGTAGTTCTTCTCCTACTCCTTCAACCTCAAGAAGCATAGGAGAGACCATGTCGTCAAACATCAAAACAAATACTCAGAGATGAGTCGGTAGATAGAGCACGAATCCGCTCTCCGTATAGGAAACCAAAATCGAGCGACACAAGTCTCCACTTGTCGCTCGAAGCCGGGTCTCGTAGTCTCTCACGGAACTTCGCCTTTTCAAGCGTGTCAGCATACACAACGCTGCGGAAACCCCCAGAATCGTCTGTAATATCAAGCCAAACCAAGGAGGGAAGGCGTCTGATGCAGACTGACTCACTCCCAACACTCTATCCCTAACTACACCAGATACTCCCACAAGCCAGTGTGTCTCAAACACCTCATAGAAGATAACCAAAATACGCACACAGTCTTCACATATAGACGCGTGAAACATCTCTAGAACTGTGCGAAGATGGTGGTCGTGGACTCACCGGATCTGAAATAGATCACAACATTGTCAACAAAGATAATGGAAACCGATCCAACATCCTAGGAATACCAAATCATCAAGTCCATGATAACATCTAGGGAACTATTAGCCTAAATGATAAAACCAAGAACTTATAATGTCCATAAATTAGACATCCTCAACCATAAGATCCCCGACAACAAGTCGAAATCATCAACGATATAAATCACAAAGAATAGATCCTCTAGTGTGAGACGCGCTCATCACAAATAACATATGGTGGCAACAGCCTACCACAACAAATCCTCCATATGTGAGAGCAACGCTCCACCACAAATAATCCAAAATATGTATCTACAATATATACGAGAGCAATGCTCCGCTACAAGCAATTCGCAATATGTGGGAGCAACGCTCCACCACAAACGATCCATAAAATGTGGTAGCAACGCTCCACCACAACAATACATAAGTGCCCAAGGCACCTAACTATCTAGCTAGAGACTGCACGAGATCTCTCTACCACAGATCACTGTGGGTAGCCTAGGGTATAACAACCCAGTAAGCAAACCAAATCCATAGTCAACTCTATCATCATCTTAGTGGGTCGGTCACCTACTAATAGGAGAATTAGTTGACAGGGTAATACAACCAAAGATATAATGATACACACTCAACATAGGTAGAATCATCATGAGACTACCAATAATGCCCTGACACGTGCACACGCAACTAGGGTATGATCAACATGATCATCCATTTAGTACACACCAAACATACTCATAACACAGGTAAAAATCATCGTGATACCTCCAACAATGCATACCGAACCTGTGTGCATATACCAACATAGATATAATCAACAATACACCTCAACAACACTCACATGACATATATACACCTATGCCAAGAGTATAATCAATGTAATACTTCCAACAAATCAATATCAACACGAGGGTACACACAGAACAAATATAATGAACAAGATACCTCGAATATTACACCAAACACATGTGTACATATCACAACACAGATTAAATCAACAAAATACCTCCAATCAACCAATCAGACCACTCGGGTATACTCTACTAGAAACCCACAACAATCATAACTAGAAAAGTATACACCCACTGCATGCAATTACACCGTCCATCATAACACTCCTACAACACATAATAATCATATGTACCCTCCACATAGACATGCAAAATCAGTATATTTAATCCAATCAACCTGATAATCCCTATGCTACCTTCTATGTTATCCAACTAGGTACATATAATCTAAAATTAACGTACCCATGAATAGGATGCATCGATCCTCTATAGATTGACCCAATTCGACATTGGTATACAGTCAATTCAGTCTTTTCCACGTCAGTACAAAACATGTACTTAAATGTGCTCTAGATACCAACCTAAGCACAAATAACCCAAAGATCAGCATCTCTATAAAATAGAGTAAGTCGATCCCCTACTGATCGGACCAACCAAACTAAATCGGTCATCTACCAATTGATCAAGAATACATTAATCCCCTTCAAGCAACTATGGTAAATCAAACTTCTACTGACCGATCTCACAAGAGTAGATCAATTATCTACTAATGAAATTAATTAAGATAAAATGATATATTACTTGGCTAGGTCAACCTGATGATATAGATACTATCCAGTACCCAGCTAATAATAGCAGAGGCTGGTATGTGCCTCCATCTCCTAACCAACTAGTAGTAACAGAAACTAAAACTACTAGTATATGATATGAAAAGTCTCCCGAGACCATAATCCTTGATCTCTATCTGAGTCGACCATGATCAGTGGTTACCTAATACATGGAATATATGCTATATCAATTAGACAGGTACTAATAAAGAATGTTAATACATGTCATAAACTGTAATAGTCAACTGTTCATATACTAACAAAAAGGTAGGATAACAATATACCACATACCTCCTATAGCTCGGAGATGTCCCGCTCAATACCGCCCCAAACCACGAGAAGACTAAACACGAAATCCAAAACATGAGAAATAACTGACTCGTAAATCGAGCTCGACCACTAAATTGTCATGGGGAGTCTCCGTCAAGAAATTTGGACACCTCCCCTACAAGTCAATCTCAGCATTTTTCTACAGACATAATAAGTATACATTTTATACACACAACCAGCGTATATGACCCCACCCTACCTAAAACCAAAACAACCTGAAAAATTTGAGTAAACCAAATACAACAAAACACAAACTTCTAGCCGTTGGGCTACACAACCAACAACCAATATAAAATACCACATAACAACATCAACTCCAAGCAAGTAGGTAATGCTAAACACACCGATACATAAAAAACTTATAGAATCGATCTGGGAACCAGCCGGGATACTCCCAAGCGACCATAAGAATCTAGTACTGAAAAATATAGTGTCAACGGGGTGAGTTCAACAACTCAATAGATACCTAGTAAGATATATCCAACAACAATAAACATGGAATACAACTTCCTAAATATATAAAGGAAAAATGCAAACTGAAAGGTAAAGAGGAAGCAGTACTCACCAGAAATCCTATCCAAAACAAAAGGTCATCAAACCGAGAGTGTCATAAATCGTATGCATGTCAAGATGCATCCAACCAAATGCGATAAATGCGGCCTCGTCTACACATGATGGTGAGACCAAGGAAATGATCAGGACAACCGCAACTGCGCTCGATGAGTGTGGACGAATGGATTTGAGTACACCTATCCTCCTACCCCAAATCATAAATGGGGAGCTCAATGCTCATCTCCCGCACACGGCGCGGGAGGGATCCTCGTCGCCCTGTCCTTAAGCCACACTAACCCAGAGTAGAGTTGTGAGCACCACGCGCCACACTCGTGAATATACCACTAACCCATGAGTGGTCATGTGTGATATATATGTACAGAATGTGTATCAATAATTAATGGATAACGCGACATGCAATCATGCGAATGGTGCATGACACTAAGCATGACAATATCCTATACCAATCCATATATATAAAATGTGTACCCTAGAATAAATTGACCTAATCAATGGTTTTGGTACACTGGTCAGATAAGGAATCAAAAACCATAGATCCTGAACATATCCACCTCCATAAAATATGTATCATCAATATACATGGATCAAAGAAAAAATGGTCTAGGTACACAGATTAGATATGATATAAAAATATAGGTACACATGTCATATAATAAAAATCTAGAATCTAGTCCTAAACTCAGTAAAGTATGGTATGTCACTTACTCTAGGAACTAAGGTACTCATGGCAATGATCACAAGGCGTAAACATGGATACATAACCAGCGATAAACTGAGCATGCTATGGGTATCAAACAGTGACATACCAAAGGCAAACATGATCATTGCTTGTAGCTATAAAATACTATGCATATCTAATTGACAATATCATAAAACATAAGTCAAGAGGTACCCCTGATGTCGAGATGTCCGTCTCGAATCACAGTCCTGTAACAACATGATATATATAGATTTAGCTAATTACGTATAAATTAATTAGCCAAATCAAATCTTCGAGAAGCTAATATAAATCCAGATCCAATTATAAACCCTAATTGGATCATCTAACTCCTCAATCGATTCTAACTAATACATTCGAATTAGGACTTGCCCTAAGCATAATCAATCATAGCAATTTACCCAATTTAGCCCTAATTCAACACATATATCAACTAATCAAATAATCCAAATTCACTATGATCTGTAGCATGTATCAAATGCCCCTACACCTTACCTTACTTCTCAACCGCTCCTGTTAATCCACAGCTAGGGATCGTATCTGCTGGGAATCCTCGGAAGAACACCACTACTTTTGTGTTGGAAACCTCCGCATTGCCTTGACAAAAGAATATCAAGGAAGCAACCATAAAGTTATTTATAACCACAATCCAGCAACAACATTATTTATCCAAAACTTACCAAATGCCAACAACTTGGACTAAGTCAACCTCCTCCTTAAAATACCCTCAACTGAAACAAGATCCGCCTCAGTAAACTAAAAACCCCAATCTGTCATACAAACCAAAACTAAGTCAGTATTAATCCCTCCACAACAGAAATTGTAACTGAGATCCCTACCTCTGTTCCAGATTAGTGGAAGAAAAGACTCGGCATCTGGAACTAGAGCACAGTGAAGACCATGCGGAACAGATCTAGGGCAGAGGAATTCGGCCGGCTAATCGGTGCTCAGAAGAGGAGAGGAAGGGGCTCTGCTCGGTGATCGAAGGAAGGGGCTCGGAAGGGCGGCAGGAGTCGGTGCCAACTGTAGCGACCGGAGCGACGCGAGAGGGCTGCGCCGCGTCCTAATCTCCACGGCCGAGACAGATCTAGGGCTCAAGGCAGTGGCCGGCGCTAGGGTAGAAGCTAGGAGTCGGCCAGAGGAGAGGAACGGAGACCCTCGGTTGGCTCTCGTCGGCCGGCGATGAGAAGCTCCGCATGTGGTTTGTGCCGGCAGAGGAAGAGAAGAAGAAGGAAGGCGTCAGCGCGAGGTGGTTAGGGCTCGGGTCGCGGCGGGGCAGAAAGCTCAGCGTGAGAGAAAACTAAAAGAAAAAGAGACAAGAAAAACAAAAGAAAAGAAATATAAATATAAATATTTCCTCGCTTAAATGGGTAGCCTAAACAGGCTTTTCCGGGCCCCGTTTTTATCCCCATTAACTCGTCCATACGAGCTCCGAAAAATTCCCGAAAATTTCCAAAAATTCCGGAAAATTCTCTTATTATTTTCTACCATTTTACGGTATTTTACACTTCTTTTTGTTTATTGCTTTCTTTTTTTAATTATATGCCAGTGTTATTTTAAAAGTCCGAGAATGGTACTTTGTGTTTGTATTTTTTTAGGGTATTCAACCCCCCTTCTAGCCGGCCAACGCGGTCCAACATAGACTTACTGAAGAATCTGATACTACTTGTATTAGTGAGCTCAAATGGATATAAGCACTTTTGGAATATTATGTGAGATGGTAAGAAATATTAGAGATTTAAAAGACACCAAAAAATATGTCTCTACAAGAAGTAGTTGCTATTTTTGTGTATGTTTTGGTTTGCCATAAAAAAATAGGACAATGTGTCTACTATTTTTATATATTTTTATAAAGGGGAGAAATTATCAGTCATCATTTTAATAGTTGTCTTTTAGCAATATTGAAATTACATTCCATTTTGCTTAAAAAATCAGTTCCTATTACTAAAGATTGACAAGATGATCATTGGCGATGTTTCAAGATACTTTGCATTCGTATTTCTTGAAATTATAAATTATTTATTATTTTTCAAAATATTTAAATGACAGGGTTGTTTAAGTACTTTAAATGGTACATTAATCAAAGTCACACCTTCTGATAAAAAACTCCGATATTGCACTAGAAAAGCAAATATAGCTTTGAATGTATTGGGTGTTTGTTGTCCAGATATGCTGATATATATGCCTAGATTTAAATTAGAAAATAAATATAGCTTATATATAATGAGTGTTTGTTGTACAGATATGGAGTATATATATGTATTAACCTAGATGTGAATGTTCTATACATGATGGTCATGTGCTTAGAGATGCTATTATTAGGCCTAATAGTCTTAAAGTTCCTCAAAGTACAATTGGTCTTGGACTATAGTTAGTTAGATTTTCAGTGTAAAACTTCATTCAAACTGATAATTAATGCAAAACACTTTTTTGTATTCTTGAAGGTTGTTATTATTTGGTGGATTCTGAATATTGTAACGCGGATGGATTTTTAGCTCCTTTTCAAGGGCAACAGTACCATCTCTATGAGTTTCACAGTCACCGACCACATAGAGCCGAAAAGTATTTTAATATGAAACATCCTAAGGCTAGAAATGTTATTGAGAGATGTTTTGGCTTGCTAAAAGGGCGATGGAAAATATTAGCTTCCCCCTCATTTTTTCCAATTAAACTTAAGTGTGCATTATTTTAGCATGTTACCTTTTACACAATCTAACTCGAAAATACATGAGTTTTGATCCACAAGAGTTGGAACCACTTGAAGAAGATGACATGGAAGATGAACACTTTGAAGATGATGAATATATGACAAGTATCACCATAACAGAAGAATGGATGAACTTTAGAAATATCATATCCTTGGAGAGAAATATCATATCCTTGACCATTTATGGGCAAGGGGATATGTTAATGATCTTGTTATTACATTTTCATAAATATTTCAACATGTTTGTCATGTTTAAGAAGACGACTATTCTATGAACTTATTATAGTAATTGATATTCATTTATTTTAATAATTATTTTATTTTAGTTTATATATTATTTATTATCAAATAAATTTTATTTCTTGATAAATTTAGTATCATATGTTACAGTTTCTTGTAACTATGGTCCTTTTACTCATTACTTTTAATGATTTGACAGTATTATATGTTAGGATGGAGCAAGATCAAAGAGTTTGAGGACGTGGGAGAAATAAATGCTTCTAGACAAAGAATGAGGTCCAAGTAGTAACTGCAACTCTTCAAGATATGACTTATGATCCTTCATGGAAGACAGATGATGGTTTTAAAAGCAATTACATGGCTGAGGTGCATAGAAGAATGCTATAAAAGATCCCTACTCTTACAAAACAAGTTAACCTCATCTTGAGTCAAAAATCAAGTGGTTAAAGACAAGATTTCATATTATTAATGACATGTGTAGGCAAAGTGGATGTCAGTGGAATGACGTGGAGAAAAAAATAGCATGTCAAAAGCAATGATTTGATAGCTATTGTTAGATAATTTTATATATTGTGTCTAATATTTTTTACTCTCTCGAATCTTTCATTTCATATTTCCTTAAGATTTTTCGATCATGTATATTTTTTATTTTATAGACTCACAAAAAGGCAAAAGGAATGTGGGATTTCAAATTTCCATATTTGAATCAACTTGAATTAGTCTATAAAAGGGATAGAGTTACTGTGTTGTTGTTTAAGGGTATGTAGATGTTATTCACAATTTGGAAGTTGATCAAAATAATGAAAGTGGAGGTGAAAATCTATGCGCATTCTACAATTTTTCAAAAGAGTACGAAGAAGACAATAATGTGTATTATGAATCAGAATCAAGCCCAACTGCTTTACACAACACTGATGTGACAAAGTCAGCTACAAAATGAAAACAACCATTAACAATTGGAGATAAAGTTGCAAAAAATAAAACCAACAGTAGCACACTTGGATATTGGGACACAACTACACGACATGAACAGTGGATTTTACACTATTGTGGATGATTTTAATGTAAAATTTGCAACCATTGTAGAAGAGAATTTGCTAGAAAAAAATTGCTTCAGAAAGAATTAAAGATGTGATTGCTGAGCTAATGAACCTTAGTCCTCCTAGTGGTGATGTATCAAAGCAGCTAATATATTCACTATAGATAAGTACAAGATTGATGTATTGTTCAATCTTCCTTTAGAGCTGCGAAGGAATTATGTGGTTAGCCTACTCGTCCCCTCCCCAAATATATAGATAATGGTACTGGATTTTGTGGAAACTACTTTGAGGATGGCTGTTATACTGAATTTTGTGATAACAATGCTGGTTTTTGTGATGGTCTTGCTAGATTTTGTGAAAACAACTTTTTCTTCTCCCCACCTTGACAATAGTCAATATGTACGTAACGTACCGTCTACAATTATTTTTCATGTTGTAGTTGTTGGTGCAATATCCCTCAGGTCAAGGTTGACCTGGGTAACCAAGCTGAGTCTTGGTTTGGATTTAGATGTTTGACAATAAGATATTGATTGAAGAAGAGTCAAGTAGGTCAAGGTTGACCGGATACTTGACTGGGAAGTTCTGGATGTTAGGCAAAATGAAAGACCTAGTGAGTGAAGCTGTAGAGGTAGGTCCCGGTGAGGAAAGTCAGGTGAGGTGAGTGAGCGGGTCCGGAAGAAAAGTCGGTGAGTGAAGCAAGCGAAGGCAGGATGAATCCTAGTGAGTGAAGCTAGGCGGATGGAAATCTGGTGAGTGAAGTCGGTGAAAGTCCTAGTGAGTGAAGCTAGGCGGATGGAAATCTGGTGAGTGAAGCGGTGAAAGTCCTAGTGGTGAAGCTAGGGGATGGAAATCTGGTGAGTGAAGTGAAAGTCCTAGTGAGTGAAGCTGCGATGGAAACCCTAGTGAGCTGGGCTAGTGAAAGTCCTGGTGAGTGAAGTCGGGCAGGAAAATCCGGATGGATCAAGGATGATCGGACATCTCAGTGCGGTAAGTCCAAGTAGGTCAGGATTTGGATACTTGGCATGAAAGAAAGTCCAAGTAGGTCAGGGAATTGGATTGGATGGCCAGGAGAAAGTCCAAGTGGGTAAGGGATGGACCGGACACTTGGTAAAGGAGTCCTAGCAAGTCAAGGGAGTGACTAGATGCTAGGCATGACATACCAACAGGTCAAGGTTGACGGATGTTGGTTTGGGATGTTTGGGACTTGGTTTTGGACAAAAACCGGTCTTCGACGGATCGATTGATCGATGGATCGATCCGGATCACCGCCAGACGAATCGCCCGACACGGACTCATCCCAATGGACGATGGATCCGAGGTCCCAATCGATCGTGGATCGATTGGATCGATGACGGCGTGGCGCTGACAGCGGCCGATCGATCCGTGGATCGATCCCGTCGAAACGAAAGTTCGACCAGGCTGGATCGATCCGGATCGATCAAAGCCTCCATCATTGGAACATCGGATCGGGATCCGACTGCTGCGACGTCTTATGCAGTGGTGATGCTAAGCATCTTCACTCTCTCTTCCTCGCCAAAGACTCACATGGCTCGATCGCCAGCTTGAAGGATCTTGGAAGTTTTCCAAGTCAAGAGGCGGATCACAAGAAGAGAAGCTAGGGTTAGGGTTTATACTCATTGTAAGCTTGTAAGTTTTTTGTTTCCCTTTCCTTTCTTCTTGTAATGAGTCTTGTAGGGCTTCTCCGCCCCTCGGTAGTTACCGAAGGGTGTTTTCATAGTGGAGGGTGCGGCGTGGTGTGGATCCTTGGACTAGTCACCTCTTGTGAGGTGAATACCAATAAACCAACCATGTTAGCGTTGTTGTATTTGTTTCTGTACACTTTGAAGGAACAAGCAACGCCGAACACCACGAAGCGCGATGAGCTATTCACCCCTCTAGCTACTTTTGGTCCTAACAAGTGGTATCGGGCCGGCCGCTCTTCACCGAATCATCCGGAAGGGTCAAGTATAACAAGAAAAGCTAGAGGGTGAAGAAGTTGAAAATTCTTCAAGTTCAAGACTTTATCAAGCCCAACTTCAAGATGGAATTCCGAGATGGACTCAGATTTGACACGAGGGTGTCTCCACCATATGTATCCACGAGTTTCGATTCTTGGAAATCAAGAATCAAAAATTTTCTTATGATGGAGATAGAGCAATGGTTTGCTCTCATGGAAGGCTTCAAAGCTCCAACAAGTTCAAAGGGCAAAATTCTCAAGAGGAGTAAGTGGAGACAAGAACAAATCCAAAGGTGCGAGGCGAATGACAAGGTAACCAAATTACTGGTTAATTTATTGTCAAACACAATTCTATGCAAAATTGGAGAATTTGAAGATGCAAAGGAATTGTGGAGCAAGTTGGCCAAGCTTCATGAAGAACCCTCCACTGTACCAAATCAAGACAAATCCAAAGAGGTCAACTCATTGGAGCAAGACCAAGAGCAAGAGGACTCCGAAATTGAGAGATGCTCAACTTCCGAAGAAGAGGTCCAAGAAGCTTCATCCTCAAGGGAATGCAACGAAGGGAACAAGGAGGGAGCATACTCCTTGTTTCATATTCAAGATGATGAAGCCTCCACCTCTAGGATTGAGGGGGAGCAATCCTTGGTGACACCGGATCAAGAAGAAGGAGAAGCTTCTACATCCGGGTCAAGAGATGAAGAGATTGAAGAAGAAGCTTCTACCTCCACGAGTCAAGAAAAATCAAATGGAGGAGAATCAAGATCGGATCAAGAGGAAGCTTCTACCTCCGGATCCAAAGGGAAAGATGCCACCCCTACAAGCAAAGGTATAAATATTTCAATTAAAAATAAAAATCATATTATATGCTTTGAGTGTAGGGAACATGGGCACTACAAGAGCAAGTGCCCTAAATTGGCCAAGAAGAAGGGCCAAGTGGCACAAAAGGGCAAGGCGAAGCCCAAGGAGATCATTCCCAACACAAAGAAGAGCAAGGAGCATATTATATGCTTCTCTTGCAATCAAAAGGGGCATTACCGAAGTCAATGCCCCAAGGGGAAGAAGGTGGTCAAGGCTCAAGGAGGCACTAGTTAAGGGGGAGCCTCCAAGGTAAAGAAGAAGGTAACATTTATTGAGCCTACCCCTTTACATTATGGTAAAAAGCATGATAGTTCTAACTTATATCATTTTAATGTTATTTACCATGAAAATAGAAAGCATGATAGCGTTAAAGAAAAACATATAGCTTTTCATGCTAAAACCACTACACCTAAGGCTAGGAATGTAGGAAAAAGTCTGGGCAATAACTCTAAAGATTTTAGATACAAGCCCAAGAACAAATATGCTCATGAATCAAATGAAAAATCTAAAACTAAGGACTTAGTGATAGAAAACCAAGTCTTGAGGTCAAGACTTGATAAAATGGAAAAGACCCTAAAAAGGATGGAAAATATCCTATTAGGGCAAAATGAGCATAACCTAGGTTTAGGGGTACAAAAGCCATCAAATGGCCATAGAGGTTTGGGATACAAACCAAAGGCTAAGAAGGATGTGCCCTCTTACCATAGAGTTCCATATAGTTATGGAACAAACCCTAGGTCTAGTGGTCAAGCCAAAAATGCTAGGGAAGTCATCCCTAAGAGTATTTTTGCAACAAATGTGACTAAGACTTCTAAGAAGTCTAAGAAAGTCACAAACAAGATCACAAGGGAGGTTATCCCTAGAGTTGACCTAGAAAATGTGACCAAGGCTTCTAAGAAGCCCAACAAGGTCACTAGGAAGGTATCCCTAGTGAGTACCTAGAGCATCCAAGGAGCACCAATAGGTGTTGGGTTCCTAGGAGCATCTTCTCTACCCCATAGATGGGTTAGAGAGTGTCAACTCCGATTAGAAGGGTAGTTAACCCAACTTTGGGGAAATTGACACTCAAGGAGCATTTTCAAGGTTTTAGTTAACCTTTGAAAATGAAATGGAATTATTATTTACTCCTTGAAAGAGTAAAATGTGCCTAATGGTGGAAAGTTGATTTTATCTTAAGTGGCACAAATTTGAGAAAACACAAGAACTACCAAGTTGGGATTTTGGTATGTTCTTAGGAAATTAAAGGCAAACTAAGTCTTAATTTAAAAGTGCTACTCTTGTGGAAAAATGGGATATGCCAACATTTGAGGACATATTTATTTTCAATTGGCATACATTAATCAAGGAAATTAGAAATGTCAACTTAGGTTTTGGCATTTTCTTGAAGCACTTTAGGGCAATCTAGGTTTAAGTCGTAAGTTTAGCTAAGATTTTAAGGATACTTAGATAGTTAATCTAGGTATATTTTATTTATGCTAAATCTTGCCATGATTGTTTGCCCATCATATGTCATGACATCATGTCTATTTTTACATTCATGTTTTATTAAGAAAAATCCAAAAATACCATGTCATGACATTCATACATCATGTAGCAATAGGATATTTTCTTTTGAAAATTATTTTCTTTTGATGTATGTCATAACATAATCATGCATTAAGTTTAATTCCTTGTAATTAAGGACAAATGGCATTTAACAACACTTATTGACAAGTGACATCCTAGGTGGATGTCTAATATTTCTAAAATGCCTAGATAAATATGCATGATCCCTAGATTAGGGCAAAAACCAAAATCTACATCTCACAAAGACTATAAGGTGACTTGTATGTGTTTTGTCCACAATAGATACAAGTGAGATGTTAGGATGATGAACAAAACTCAACATGTTGATTTAGTGCATTCTTTTGAGTTTTTAGGTTCATCAAAACACATAGTTATGTGTTTTCCCATCATTGGGAAAGCTAATGTACAAGTCATGTGCATTATGCCCAAGGAACATGATGGGATATTGGTTTTGAAAATGTTTTCAAAATGATTTTGGAAAACCTTGGTGAAGGCTATCTTTTGATAGTAATCACCATTGAATAGTTAGACACAAACTTGAAGAAAACACTAAAGTTTTTGCAAGTTCTCAAGTTTGTGTCAATCTTTGAAAATATGAAGTATTTTCATAGAAAACTATTTTTCCGTGATAGTAAACGCCCTAAATAATGTCTACACGAAATTTCATAATTTTTGGATTTTTGTAGAATTTTCTAGGGGTTTCTGAAGTTGACTGAAATGGAATTTCAGCAACTATCAGAGCTCCGATCGATCCATGGATCGATTGGAGTTCCTGAATCGATCCATGGATCGATTCAAATGGCAACTGATCGATCCAGGGAGTCTGAATCGATCAGTGGATCGATTCAGAAAGGTTCAATCGATTGGAACCCAACTCCAATCGATCCAAGTTGCTGATTTTGGCTGGGAAGGCTTGATTTCAGCATCTTTGAACCTCTTTGAGTCTAGGTAACCATTCCAAACCCCTTAAATACATTTGTATACATACAAAGGGTGTTTTCATGTTGAAAACAAGGATGGATTGGTTAACGAAGACTAAGTAGAAGTTTAGGTTGAGGTTGTTTCAAATTTTGAATATTTGAACCTCAAAACTTCTAAATTTGGGTTTCCTAATGTTTTAGGGATTCCAAGTCATTGTTGGTGCAATGACAGAAGTTACCAACATGTCTTTAGGGGGAGGGACTCTTTAAAGACATGAAAATTATTTTTCATGAACCTTGGAAGGTGGTTAACCTTCTGTTGTGGACTTGCTCAAGGTTGAGCATTTAAACTTGAAATTGGGAGAAATGGGGAGTGGATATCCTCATTATTTCAAGTGGACACTCAAGTGGTTAAAAATGCTCAAGGTTGGGTATTTGTCAACATTGAGGGAGAAGTTAAGGGGATAAATGAAGGGTATGGGACCTTCATTATCGTGTTAATCACAACGAGTGATGTTGTGAACAACGATGAGCAACTCTTCAGGGGGAGAGTCTTCAACAAATGGATTTGTTGAAGTGTGCCCAGAATTGGAGCATAGGTTGATGTGTGTCCAACGATGGGTTGATGTGCCAATAGGGGAGAATGTATGGTTAAGCTTGGGCCTTCATTACCTATGGGAAGGTCATGGGGAGAATGAAAGGATTCATGAAGGAGTAAGTTAGCTTTCATTACCTAAGGAGTTTGCCCTCTTAGGGGAGAATGAAGAGCTTAATTTATGCTTTCATTACCTAGTGGCATGAAGAAGGAGGCTATGGGATTAGCCTAACTTACATATGGGATTGTAAGTGTTATTGTCAAACATCAATGGTGCAATATCCCTCAGGTCAAGGTTGACCTGGGTAACCAATCTGAGTCTTGGTTTGGGTTTAGATGTTTGACAATAAGATATTGATTGAAGAAGAGTCAAGTAGGTCAAGGTTGACCGGATACTTGATGAAGTCCTAAGCGGGATGTTAGGCAAAATGAAAGACCCAGCTAGCTAAGTTATGAAAGTCGAAGTAGTGAAAGTCCGGTGAGTGAAGCCAGTGAAGAAAGTCCCGGTGTGAAGCCGGCGGAGAAGAAGTCCTAGTGAGTGAAGCTAGGCGGATGGAAATCCCTGGTGAGTGAAGCCGTGAAAGTCCTAGTGGTGAAGCTAGGCAGGATGGAAATCGTGAAGCGGTGAAAGTCCTAGTGAGAAGCTAGGCGGATGGAAAACCTAGTGAGTGAAGCTAGGTGAAAGTCCCGTGAGTGAAGCCGGGCAGGAAAATCCGGATGGATCAAGGATGATCGGACATCCGGTGTCGAGTAGGTCAAAGGATTGACCGGATACTTGGCATGAAAGAAAGTCCAAGTAGGTCAAAGGATTGACCGGATACTTGGCAGAGAGAAAAGTCAAGTGGGTCGAAATTGACGGACACTTGTAAGGAGTCCTAGCGGTCAAGGGTGACTAGATGCTAGGCATGACATACCAACAGTCGAGGTTGACCCGGATGTTGGTTTGGATGTTTGGGACTTGGTTTTGGACAAAATCAAGTGCTGGATCGATCAGTCGATCGATCGGTGGATCGATCCGGACTGTCCAGCGAACGAGAGCTTCCGGATCGATCCGTGGATCGATCCAGCCAATCGATCGCTGGATCGATTGGGAGGCCGTCGCGATTGCCGCTGGATCGATCCGTGGATCGATCCAGCCCGCTTCGAGCACGAGGCGCTCTAGATCGATCGTGGATCGATCCAAAGCCTCCGATCGATTGAGAACATTGAATCGATCGGATCGCCGCTTGGCGTCGTTTATAGCTGGCATGTGATGGTCGGCGGCATTTTTCTCCGATTCACTCGCGCCTTCCACCTCCTCACCTCCTAGCAAAGCTCGATCGCGCTTGAAGGATCTTGGAAGTTTTCCAAGTCAGGATCAAAGGCCAGAAGAGAAGCTAGGGTTAGGTTTATACTCATTGTAAGCTTGTAAGCTTGTTTTTTTCTTTTCTTCTTCTTGTGAGAGTCTTGTAGAGGCTTCTCCATGTTACCGAAAAGGAGTGTTTTCATAGTGGAGGTGCGTGCGTGTGTGGATCCTGGACTAGTCACCTCTTGTGAGGTGGATACCAAGTAAACCAACCGTGTTAGCGTTGTTGTATTTGTTTCTTTTTCCAACACGCTGCTTTGAAGGAACAAGCAGCGAGCGACCAAGCCAACGCGACGAGCTATTCCCTCTAGCTACTTTTGGTCCTAACAGTAGTAGCTATGGTTGTGTAGCTACTACAACTACAACCTTCGAAAGTTTATTACACAGTTGTATTAGCTATGAACCCGTAGCTGTTACACAATTGTAGCAATTACGATTTTGTAACTACTACAACTGTGTAGCAGCTACAGGTCTATAGTTGCTACAACTGAGTAGCTGCTACAATTATATAGTAAACTTTCAAAAACTATAACTTTTGAATTAGATATCAGAATGAGATGATCTTTTTTTAATTATAAATCTCTGAAAGAACTTCAATTAAAAAAAGATTGTTTAATTTTGATATCCGAATCAAAAGTTATGGTATTTAGAAATTTACTACATAATTATAGCAGCTTCACATGTTGTAGCAGGTACACATTTGTAGCAGCTACAGTTTTGTAGTTGCTATAACTATATAGGAGATAATGTTGTACCAAAAGATGGTATGCCGTACCAAATTTTGTTATACCAAAATTTTCGGTATGAAACTCATACCATATCAAAAATTCGGCATACCAAAATTTTGATACGACATCGGTATAAGTTTTTTTATACCAACTTTTTTAGTATAGTATATGGTATGGGAATTCGATATCAGTATACCATATCGACCCATCCCTATAAAATATTATGCTAAAGCTCATTTGTACTGAGTTAGTAGAATGCTAAATTCTATTACTCACAATTTGGCTCAGCTGCCCTATCTTAAGTTCTATTTTAGAAGAATTCGGTCCACTCCACTTAATTTTCTTTCGGTTTGTATAGAAGTTAGTAGATCAGAATTATTAAAACTAATTTTATTTCAAAATAATAATAATAAAAAATGTTTCAAGTTATTAGGAATAAGAAATAAGAAAATAATTATAAAATACCATAGAAGCAATTTTGGAGACAAAATGTATAGAAATCTTATAGGAATATTATGATTTGTTTTAAGGGTAAATATGATATTTGTTTCATTTGTATTTCCAAACCACTGTCAAACTAAACAGCAGTATTAACAATCATACTTAATCCCAGCTTATAAACCAAACAGCAGTATTCGAATGACTAAACTCATTCTCATTCCTGTCTACTATCAAATCTATTCTCATTCCTATTCCTGCATCCCAAATCAAATGTCACCTAGTTTTATTCCTAAGCCTTGAGAATAAAAGTGAGTTTACTAATAAAAGAGTATCTAGAGGTATTAAAGGTTTATCAACCTCTTTAAGTACCAAGAAGATCATCAAGAATACTAAAAATGTAGATGAACTCTTTCCACTTCCTGAGCAATATGTCTTTCCCGAGCAATATATTCTTCTTGAGCAATCTTTCCTGAGCAATATATCCTTCCTGAGCAATCTTTTCCGAGTAATATTTTTAGTCTAACAGACTTCAATTAAAATGATCATAACTTTCTGTAGAAATATTATTTTTGAGCACAGTTAGAAAATAGACATCCATAGTTTTCCAATGATGCGTCTTGTCCTATAATTTGTTCCTAAAAAAAAGCAGATTAACACAAAAATTTGATAGCTTTTGGAACTTTTCCGTATCATTCTCCCTTGGTTGAAAAATATTTGCTCTTGAATCAAAATGAGATTCAATATAAGGAGAAATGTTGACAACATTAAAAGTTGTGGAAACCCTATAATCACTCAACAACTTAACTTTATAAGCATTATCACTGATCTTTTTGCAATTGTGTGATAGCAACTTCAAAGGTCAATTTTGGGCATGCACCATGAACAATTTTTCTTTGACACAAGAAGGGTTAGGACAACACAAGGTATCTTACTTTCTTGAACAAGACCTTTAACCAAAAGGTCCTCAACTTGCCTTTTCAACTTTTCATGCGCTTAAGAACTCATTCTATAGGCTATCTTATTTGGAATTGAAGCACCGGAGACTAAATCAATGCAATATTGGATATTTTGCGCCACATGCAAGACATTGCACGAATTGTTTCACTTATCTCCTAAAATCATCTAACTAGATATCACAAAAGTATGTTTGACGAGCTATAGAATCATCACCATTTGGCCTTTGTCTTCTAAGACTAGTAATTGGGAACCAAAGTTCTGATATCAACTTGCTAGAAGAAATAGGAGGTAACACAAGGTGCACTATGATAGTACAGGGCATGCCATGAGGATCCCTACATATATGTGTCTGTCAGAGAATTTGCTGAATCTTTCCGGTCATTCCATGTTGGTCGAGCTATGGCAAATGAACTCTCCATTCCATTTGATAAGACCAAGGGCCACCCCTGCTGCACTTACAGCAACAAAATATGGTGTTAGCAATAAGGAACTCTTAAAAGCAAACATTGACAGAGAACTATTGCTAATGAAGAGGAACTCATTCTTCTATGTCTTCAAGGCTTGCCAACTTACTCTCATGGCATTCATTGCCAGGGTCGTCTCAAGGTTCTATGAGACCCTAGGCCAAAAAAAAAAAAAATATTTAGGCCTTTAATATTTTTTTAAAAAAAAAATTCCCTCACCCTTTTTCATTCGGACTTGGGACCGACAATGGCGTGTTTAAAATTTTTTTTAAAAAAAAATAAACTATTAATTTAAAATAACTTTTTATGTAAAATTTAGTTTTCTAACTTTTTGAGATGCAAAATTAGTAATTAAATCTTTATATTCGAGTTTTGATAATATTTTTTTTTCAATTGATAAAATTGCTAGATTATTTAATCTTTCTTGAGACATTGTTGAATGTAAATAAGACTTTATTAATTTTAATTTTGAAAAACTTCTTTCTGCTGAAGCTACACTAACAGGTATAGTTAATAATATTCTATAAGTTATCCATGCATTTGGAAAAGAATTTAATTTTTTTATAAGGTTCAATACCTCAAGTGCGGTTTTTAATTCTGGATTTATTATTTCTCTTAAAACTTTTAATTCTAAAAATAAATCTAAACCATCAATATCAGATAACATGTCATGTTTTAAAAAGTTTTCAAGATTTAAACACTTTATTTTTAAAAACTCATCATCAAGCAATTTTAACTTTTCTACATCATATAAAAAATTAAAATTATCTTCATATATTTTAAATTGTTCAAATCTACTTTGAAGTGAAGAAATGACATGGTCAATAATATAATTAAAGTAATTAATTTTAAAATATTCTTCAGGTGAAAGCTTCACTTCATTAATTTTATTCTCATCAAATCGTTTATTTCTTCTAATTACACAGTTTTTCACGAAATTTTGGTTCTATATTCATTTCATTTGCAATCTCTTTAGCAGAAATCATAGCAGATATAAATCCATTTTCTCTATAATCATTAAAAAAAGAAACAAGACCTTTTAACTGATCTAATGCAATAGCAATGTTCATATCTTTATATTGTAAAAATTTACTAACAGTGTTAACTGCAAATAATATATCATACCAAATAACCATACCTAATAGAAATTCAAAATTTTCAAACTCATATGTTGCTAAAGAATTTACTTCACTTGTTGTTTTAGGATCATCACTAGTTTCTGCAAGTTTATATAAAACTTCTTTTATCTGTGGAGCTTGATATTTTATTGCTTTAACGCTTTCAAGATGACTTTCCCAATGTGTTTGTGATAATGGTTTAAGAGTTAAATTAGAAACATAGTCTTGTAAAATTTTCCATCTTTTTGTAGAAGAAGAAAATAATGAGTAAATACATTGTATCACACCAAAAAATGTTAAAGCACTAGGACAAGAATTAGCCATATCACATAGTACTAAATTAAGACTATGACAACCACATGGTGTATAAAAAGCCTTAGAATTTATATCTAACAATCTCTTTTGTACACCTTGTTGTTTACCTTTCATATTAGCTCCATTATCCTTGTCCTCTTATGTCATTCACATCCAGTTCAATTTTCTTTATTATATTAATAAGCGTATCAAAAAGACCTTTTCCTGATGTATCATCTACTTTTAAAAATTCTATAAAATATTCTTCTATTTTGATTGGACTTGTTGAAATATCTACACATCTTAATATAAGAGACATTTGTTCTTGATGACTTACATCATGAGTACAATCAAGTATAACGGAAAAGTATTTTGCTTCTTTTATTTTTTTTAATTATAATATTATTTACTTCTTTTCCTAATATATTTATTAACTCATTTTGTATATTATGACCAAGATAATGATTATGAATTTTACGAATACGTTTAAGGTGTTCTTGTATTATAGGATCAAATTCTGCTATCATTTCAATTAAACCTAAAAAATTTCCATTGTTATCTTGATAAATTTTCTCATTTGTGCCACCGAATGCCAAATTATTTTTTGCAAGATTTTTAACTATAGCAATAATTCTTATTAATACATTCTTCCAATGTTCTTTTTCCTTATTTATTTTTTCTTGTAAATTTTGATCAATGGTTTTATTTTGAAGCAATCTCATTTCAATATCAAACCAAATATTCATACTTATAATATGTTCACTGCTTGTTTCATGACTTTTAAGCTTGGCACTAAGATTTTTCCAATCACGACACCCTTCGTTTGCTAATTGAATTGTAATTGATTTTTGACTAAATAATTTACAACAAAAACAAAATACTTTATCTAATTCTTTTGAATATATTAACCATTTTCTATCATGTTTTTCTCCATTTGGTAATTTTCGAATGTAATGAATCATAGAAAAATGTCTAGAATTTTCATCATTTGAAAAAGAAATATTAATTTCTCTAATTGGACCCTTTTCAACTAATAAATCTATTAAATTTGTATTTATATTTTTCCATTGTGTTGGATCATATATATTTTGAATAATAGTTTCATCAATATTATTAAAAAAAATATTTTCATGATTATTAAGTCATCTTTTTCTTCTTCTAAATTATAATTATTTTCTTCATTAATATTAATATTAATATTTGATGAATTTGTTGTTTGATCATTAGAAAGTTCTTGATAGATTTCTTTTTTGTCCTAAAGTATTATCTTCCAATGAAAATTCAATTAGTTTTTCATTTAAATTTTCAATTATATTATTTTCTGAGTTTTGATTTTGATTATTAATAATAAATCTATAGAGTACGCCTTTTTGAGATTGAATAAATTCTTCTATTTTTCTTTTTTTTCATACGTTTCGTATATCCAGAATCATATTTTTTTCATAGACATATTTATATTAAAATAATATTAGAAAAGAAAATATAAGTCTCTATTATTTTATCAAAATAAAATTACTTAGAATTAAATGAACAATAAAATCTGATTTACGCCGTGTAGTTTTAATACCTGCACAAATATAATAAAAAAATATAAAATATTAAATTTGATTTGAATCGGTTAATTTAAGCAGTTTATATTTTATAATAAATTATACTTAACAAATATATAATAAATGAGATAAGTGCATAAATAGTAATTTGTTTGCGAGAGAGGAAAAATGAGAAAAAAAATTTTCATACAACTGCTAATAATCTATTTTCCAACCATATTTCATATTTGGATCCATTTCATCAAGACATCAATAATTTATTATTCATACAGAACAATAAAGAACATTTCAAGAATGAAGAAAATTTTAAAAAAATATTACCTGACGATTAAGGAATGGGAAGGATGTTTTGTTGTATTAAGTATCGAGTCACCGTCGAGATGATGAGAGACAAAAAATGCAAATTACAGAGGATGAAACTTAAAGGATGAAAATATAAGGCTATGAGCAGTATGAGACTTGAGAGTTGAGAGTACGAGACTTATAGAATGAAAACATTTTGTAGTGGTTTTATATAGAATTATATGAGAATTATATAATTAATTGAAGTTTGAAATTTGAATAGGTGGCTGCAGGCTGTACAGTGCATGCTGAATCATTGCAATGACAGTCTTCTTGCGCACAAATATGCACCGGGATGATGCAGGCGATGTGGATATATATATGGGTGCACTTTTCTTTGGAGTGGTCATGATCATGTTCAATGGGTCAAAGGGACCTCCTTTTCTTCCCTGCATGATCATAGGCAATTCCATCACGGATTCTTAAAGACTCCAAATACATTTATTGAAGTTGCAGTGTGGGTTTTGACAACTTGTTATGTCATTGGATTTGGGTACTAGTGGTCAATCAGATGAAGGCATAGGTCAATAAGATCGTGCTGAAGGCATAGGCCAATAAGGCCTATGCTTAAGGCCTCAATATAATTGGGACCTATTAATATTATATTTTTTTAAAATATATTTAATAATAGAAATTTAATTTTAATTAGAACTGGACGTTTCATTTCAAGAATGTTGCTTCGGCGCTTCAATTTCCGTGTAGGTGTGCACAGTAATATATATTGTACCGCAGCCGCTTCGATCACATTGTACAACCATTTTTGAAGACCGCCACTTCGATTTTCATGCACAGTAATGCACTGTGCAACCACCTATTCCAACGAAAAACAAAACTTCAATTAATTATATAAAATAATTCTCCTAAAATTCTATATAAAACCACTACAGAATTTGATTTACTCATGTTTTCATTCTCTAAATCTCATACTACTCATATTTTCATCCTCTAAATTTCATCCTCTGTCATCTGTATTTTTTGTCCCTCATCATCTCGACGGTGATTCTGTAATATTTTTTTAATTTTTTCTTCATTCTTGAAATGTTCTTTATTGTTCTGTATAAATGATAAATTATTGATGAAATGAACCCAAATATGAAATATGGTTGAAAAAATAGATTATTAGCAGTTGTATGAAAATTTTTTTCTCATTTTTCCTCTCTCGCAAACAAATTACTACCATCGCAAACTTGATTTATGCACTTATCTCATTTATTATATATTTGTTAAGTATAGTTTATTATAAAATATAAATGGCTTAAATTAACCGATTCAAATCGAATTTAATATTTTATATTTTTTATTATAGGTATGCAAATAATACTCAGTAATCAGTTTGAAATATCATCAAATTAAAACTACACGACGTAAATCAGGTTTTATTGTTCATTTAATTCTAAGTAATTTTATTTTGATAAAATAATAGAGATTTATATTTTCTTTTCTAATATTATTTTAATATAAATATGTCTATGAAAAAAATATGATTCTGGATATATGAAACATATGAAAAAAAAAATATAAGAATTTATTCAATCTCAAAAAGGGGCACTCGATAGATTTATTATTAATAATCAAAATCAAAACTCAGAAAATAATATAATTGAAAATTTAAATGAAAAACTAATTGAATTTTCACCGGAAGATAATACTTTAGGACAAAAAAGAAATCTATCAAGAATTTTCTAATGATCACAAAACAAATTCATCAAATATTAATATATTGAAGAAAATAATTATAATTTAGTAGAAGAAAAAGATGACTTAATAAATCATGAAAATAATTTTTTTAATAATATTGATGAAACCATTATTCAAAATATATATGATCCAGCACAATGGAAAAATATAAATACAAATTTAATAGATTTATTAGTTGAAAGGGGTCCAATTAGAGAAATCAATATTTTTTTCCAAATGATGAAAATTCTACACATTTTTCTATGATTCATTACATCCGAAAATTACCAAATGGAGAAAAACATGATAGAAAATGGTTAATATATTCAAAAGAATTAGATAAAGTATTTTGTTTTTGTTGTAAATTATTTAGTCAAAAATCAATTACAATTCAATTAAAAGACGAAAGGTGTCGTGATTGGAAAAATCTTAGTGTCAAGCTTAAAAGTCATGAAACAAGCAGTGAACATATTATAAATATGAATATTTAGTTTGATATTGAAATGAGATTACTTAAAAATAAAGCCATTGATCAAAATTTATAGGAAAAAATAAATAAGGAAAAAGAACATTGGAAGAATGTATTAATAAGAATTATTGCTATAGTTAAAAATCTTGCAAAAAATAATTTGGCATTCTGTGGCACAAATGAGAAAATTTATCAAGATAACAATGAAAATTTTTTAAGTTTAATTGAAATGATAGCAGAAATTGATCCTATAATACAAGAACACCTTAAACTATTCAAAATGGTAAAATTCATAATCAGTATCTTGGTCATAATATACAAAATGAGTTAATAAATATATTAGGAAAAGAAGTAAATAATATTATAATTAAAAAATAAAAGAAGCAAAATACTTTTCAGTTATACTTGATTGTACTCTTGATGTAAGTCATCAAGAACAAATGTCTCTTATATTAAAATGTGTAGATATTTCAACAAGTCCAATCAAAATAGAAGAATATTTTATAGAATTTTTAAAAGTAGATGATACATCAGGAAAAGGTCTTTTTGATACGCTTATTAATATAATAAAGAAAATTGAACTGGATGTGAATGACATAAGAGGACAAGGATATGATAATAGAGCTAATATGAAAGGTAAATAACAAGGTGTACAAAAGAGATTGTTAGATATAAATTCTAAGGCTTTTTATACACTATGTGGTTGTCATAGTCTTAATTTAGTACTATGTGATATGGCTAATTCTTGTCCTAGTGCTTTAACATTTTTTGGTGTGATACAACGTATTTACTCATTATTTTCTTCTTCTACAAAATGATGGAAAATTTTACAAGACCATATTTCTAATTTAACTCTTAAACCATTATCACAAACACGTTGGGAAAGCCATCTTGAAAGCGTTAAAGCAATAAAATATCAAGCTCCACAGATAAAAGAAGCTTTATATAAACTTGCAGAAACTAATGATGATCCTAAAACAAAAAGTGAAGCAAATTCTTTAGCAACATATGAGTTTGAAAATTTTAAATATTTATTAGGTATGGTTATTTGGTATGATATATTATTTGCAGTTAACACTGTTAATAAATTTTTACAATATAAAGATATGAACATTGCTATTGCATTAGATCAGTTAAAAGGCCTTATTTCTTTTTTTAATGATTATAGAGAAAATGAATTTATATTTGTTGTGATTTCTACTAAAGAGATTGCAAATTAAATGAATATAGAACAAAAATTTTGTGAAAAACGTGTAATTAGAAGAAATAAACGATTTGATGAGAATAAAATTAATGAAGTGAAGCTTTCACCTGAAGAATCTTTTAAAATTAATTACTTTAATTATATTATTGACCATGTCATTTCTTCACTTCAAAGTAGATTTGAACAATTTAAAATATATGAAGATAATTTTAATTTTTTATATGATGTAGAAAAGTTAAAATTGTTTGATGATTAGTTTTTAAAAATAAAATGTTTAAATCTTGAAAACTTTTTAACACATGACATGTTATCTGATATTGATGGTTTATATTTATTTTTAGAATTAAAAGTTTTAAGAGAAATAATAAATCCAGAATTTAAAACAGCACTTGAGGTATTGAACCTTATAAAAAAATTAAATTCTTTTCCTAATGCATGGATAACTTATAGAATATTATTAACTATACCTGTTAGTGTAGAAAGAAGTTTTTCAAAATTAAAATTAATAAAGTCTTATTTACGTTCAACAATGTCTTAAGAAAGATTAAATAATCTAGCAATTTTATCAATTGAAAAAAATATTATCAAAAACTCGAATATAAAAATTTAATTAATAATTTTACATCTCAAAAAATTAGAAAACTAAATTTTACATAAAAAATTATTTTAAATTAATATTTTATTTTAAAAAAAAAAATAAATCCACCGTTGTCATCCCAAGTCTGAATGAAAAAGGGTGAGAGAATTTTTTAAAAAAAAAACATTAAAGACCTAAATATTTTTTTTTCTTACCTATAGGGCCTCATAGAATCTTGAGACGGCCCTGAATCAAATGGCATCTGAGCTATTCTGTTTAAATGGGACGGTGGGTAGAAACATGATAGTCGCAAATACCTTGGGTCTTTTCCTCTACTAATTTGGCTTCAGCTAGGTGGCTTTATTATTTCACGAAATGACGTGAAGAAATGGTAGATATGGGGTTATTAGATCTCACATCTTATGTATGCACAAAATGCAATTTCAGTGAATAATTTTTTGGGTCACACTTGGAGTCATGTTTGGAAAACATGTTTTGACTACACGGGGAATTTTCCCTGAAGCAAAATGGTATTGGATCGGTTTGGGGGCCATGGTTGGTTACGTATTTCTGTTCAATGCTCTTTTCACAATGGCTCTTACATATCTCAAACCATTTGGCAAATGTCATCCACCCATATCTGAGGAGACTTTAAAGGAAAAGCATACCAATCTAACTGGTGAAGTGTTGGACCAATCATCTAGCTAGAGGGAAGAAATCTAGTCAACCCTCTTCATCCAAGGCTGATGGAATTATTAGGAAAGATAGCACAAACGCATCTAGTGATATAAATAAAAGGGGCACGCATGATCCTTCCCTTCACTCCACTTTCCATTGTGGACATGCCTCAGGAAATGAAAAGTCAAGGTGTGGAAGAAAATCGTTTGATGCTCCTCAAGGGTATAAGTGGATGTTTAAGGCCAGGAGTACTTACAGCACTAATGGGCGTCAGTGGTGCTGAACAGCGTAACTGCGTAAGAGACTCACTATTGCTGTGGAACTTTTCCGTGACATAATACATGTGCAAACTGTTCCTGGCAGCGCAAGTAATCGCATTTTCTGTCAGGTGCCACGCTAAATGGAGCATTTTGGATGTGAAATCATAAGAATTCCCATTAGCAACTGAGTATATATAGGCTGCTGTGGCATTTAAGCTAAATAGCATAGATCAGGAGATTGCAGGGCTGAAAACAAATATAATAAAGAGGTCACCTACCTTGTCTAATAAGGGCATCTCCAGTAATAAATTTTTAAAGAGATGTGTGAAATAAAATTTTTTTAAAAAACTCTAATTATTATGGAGGTTAGATTTAAGATTTATAGTTTAAGAACTATAGTAATATTTCAAATATACCTTTTCATCTAAAAATTAATAATATGGATGGATCAATAATTAATAATGCATAAAAAAAAATTGATAATATAGGATTCATAAAAATGTTATAAGATTTTTTTTATTGTGAAAAAAAAATAATAAGTTTTTATATTTTTCATGTGGTATTGAGTGACTTATTGAAGACTACAAAAAAAAAGTTCATATAGAATTACATCCCAGCCCTCATCTTCGGTTATATTTAACCAAGAAATCTTTATCCCGATCTTACGGGGATTAAATCCTCATACCCGTTCTCATCCTTAAGAATAAATTTAAAAGAATATTAAGGAATCCACATCCTCATCCCTTCCCCCATCATGCCGTATCGGGACGGATTCGGATTGGGAATAACATTCCCATACCTGCCTGAATCCGAAAAAATTTTCCGATCTCAAATCCGAAAAATTTTCTCCGAACTCATCACCATTTGAAGTCTTTTCCATGATACCTCGAATCCGTTGAAAAAATTGTCTTCCCTACTCGCAGCCTATAGTCACATGAAAAGAACACAGCCCATACCTGATGCTTCATAAAATAATACGAACTAATATGATCAACTGAAACTTAATTCCATATCCTTTTGCTAAATTACAGACAACGCACAAATGTGACAATGTACATTAAATATCAACTTTTGGAGAGAGGGGAGAGAAAACAGCTGCTATCCAAGGCACATTAAATTCCATTAGGCAGAACTCTCTTCGCTTAGCTCATCAAAGAAATGAAGAATGGACAAATCGAATAAACAAAATATTACCTTGCACACTAACACACAATAAGTGTGCCTCAATAATAATAGCACTTGTCTAATCTTTGCAATTGGCCATAGAATGTTACCAGAACCAATAACTGAAACAAATATCTCAAATCTGGAAGGACCATAACATCCAAAGTATCCTAAAAAGATTCAAAATACAACACTACAAATTGGTAGCTATAACTGAGGTTGGTCATCAAGTCAATCAACTGCCAACAATCTCACTTTCTCTATGAACATATAAAATGAGTAACATTTTACCATAACACATTTTTAACTCCAATGTTTTTTACCATAACACATTTTTAACTCCAATGTTCAAATTTTTCTGCCTCGTACCAATGCAATCGGGATAACAGGTAACCTTGCTAAGTCAGGACTAAAGGCTAGAACAGAAGAAACATGTTTTAGTTTGTGGTTACTGTATGGCTGTACCTCATTGGATTTTTGCTGGCTTCCAAATTGGTTGCTTCATTGCTGCCAGGAACAGAATCAAATACACGAAAAAGATTGCTCTAACTCACCGATAATATTATGAGAAACAGGAGAGAATGCAGAATCAACACTAAATAGCTGTTGGATTATATCTATAACTGTAAAATACCAGAAAATAGGTGAATCTTAATAAGGGAATTTTCCGAAATTTTTGGAAATTTTTCGGGAATTTTTCGGAGCTCGTATGGACGAGTTAACAGGGATAAAAACGGGGTCCGGAAAATCCTGTTTAGGCTACCCTATTTTAATGAGGAAAAGTTTTATTTCCTTTTCTTTTTTTTTTCTTTTTCTCTTATTTCTTTCCCCGACGCCGTTTCTGTTCTTCTCCCTCGCGCACCCGAGTCGACGCCTTGTCCTCCGAGCCCTAACCGCCACTCGGCGGTTCCCTCCTCCTCTCCCACGCGTGAATAAGCCTCGGACCAAGGGAAGTCGGCACTTCCTTTCTCCCTCTCCACAGCCAAGTGACCTCCTTCGTGCCCTAGCCGTCGGCGACGTACGGAGCCGCGCCTTTCTCCCTTCTGCCCTGGCCAAATTTCTTCCACCGCCGGCAGCCGAGTTTCTCTCACCAGCCGCCGAACTTGCGTGCCCTAGATCCACCGCCGGCCGCAACTCACAGAGCCGACATCGCCGCTCCTCCCGAGCCGCACACCCGACGCCAACGCGCACGCTTTCTCTTCTCCTCCGGCCCTGCCCAAGCGCCGGCGAGCGCAAGCCATTGCCGGCGATCCATCCTCTGCCCTAGACTCACTCAGCACCGCCACCGACCCATCTCCTCTCCTCTTACCGCCGGCCACCACCCCGAGCAGTGACGATCAAGTTAACAACTTCTCAACCCTAGTGCCGATCCATAATTTCTCTGCCCTAGCCGAATCTTGAAGGTAAGGGTCATACCTAGCTTCGGAAATTTGGGTTGTGGCAAGGTCTCAGTTCATGTTCTTCCTGATCTTGTAGTCCAGGCAGTGAGGGAGTGTTCTACAGCCACTTACTGTTGTTCCAGCAGCCGACAGCGATATCGGCTGCAAATCTTGATGTAGCAGTAACAAGATGATCTCCAGTGGTGCTATCGATGAGAATGGTATCCTTGTGGTAGATTATGTCTTGATTAGGGTTAGTTAATTGTATTGTGTTGATTAGTTGGATTTGTTTTAGGTAGATTGAGATTTATGGTCTAGGGGTTTTTCCTAAAATTGTTCTTAAAGATTTTTGTTTGGCTATTCGTTTAATTTGTAGCTAAATAAAAAATGTATGTTTGGTATTACAGGACTTTGACGCGAGACGTATATCTCGGAGTCGGAATTGGACCTTTCTTTTGTCGGAGGCGGTTACTTTTGACTTATTGTCTTTGATATGCATAGTAATGAAATTAATAAGTTGCATTAATTATGTTTCTCGTTTGTTTCGGTTAATCACTACTCGATTACCTGTTACCTGCTTGATTGATTGTTTGTTTTGAATTTCGTGTTGTTATGTACCTGATTACACATGCTCATAGGGGTAGTGATATAACCATGTTTCCCATGTTCAGGACCTAGGTTTGATACCTTATTTGATCAGTGTACTTTGATATGATTTGTTTTCTATGGTGCACATCATTATATGTCCATAGATCGGTTTAGTATAATACCATGCTTAGTGTTATGCACCATTCGCATGATAACATGCTGTGTGATAGATTGCTCCATTATTGTCGAGCACATTATCACTTGCGTTTTTCCTACGTGGGTACGTGACGGTATGTGATCACCGTCATTGTTTCAGTTGGCTTCGCCAGTGTTGCCCCTGTAGTGGCACAGAGCTGTGCTGTAGAGATCCCTCCGTCATGGTGACGGGGCTCCGTGCCTCCGCCGCACATAGTTCGTAGTAGGTAACGTATAAGTGTCCACCGCCCACCCTACACACCCGCCATCCATGGTTGTGAGTCTGCAGAGAGAGCGTGGGGGTCCTTTTTATCGTCAACGAAAGCAACCTACCGTGGGTGTCGTAGCACTAAGACATATTTGATTCTTCGTGTGTACTGTCACGGTTTCAGGTCGTCCATCCGTCGATACGTGATTGTTGAATACCTTCTTCTACCTCTTGGTCATTCATTCTTACGTGGACATATCCGCTCGACTCATTCTCTCTCAACGCATGTTTGGCATCGCGGTCTTGCTATTTACCTTTAAGCAGTCAAGACCTTGCATACGAACAGATCAAGACCCAGATTTCCAACATAAGTGTTATTTCAGGTTATTTCTCAGTGCTAGTCGCCTTGCGCCTCACCGCCTTTCACATATATTTTCGTGAGCCTGTCGCTGGTCACATCCCGGTTCGAATCAATTCGTGCACGAATCTAGTCGAAGGTCGAATTTATTCTTAGTTTCATAACGGACTTGTTAGTAGCTCAGATGTTTTCTTATATTCAGTATGGATTCTTATATCGTCTCACTGGATTACGATTGATTTATTCTCATACTCCCCGCGGGCGCAACGACGTACATCTACGATTGTTGCTGATTGGCCAGTGTAACTTTGCTTCTTGGGTGCTTATATTTATATAAACCAACTGCATGATGTTTTATTTATCACTGTATTATTCCACGTGTGGGTGCATAATGGCGATCGATACGTAGAAAAGCTCTCTTGTTCCACCGACGAGTCTGGGAGATCGTAGACCAAATTTTCTGACAGGGACTCCTGCTAAGACAATTTATTCGCATCGGAGCTAGGTTTTACGATCTTGTGCTAGTATTTTTAGATATTCGATAACCTCGATACCTATTGATTGAGCATTGATATTAGCACCGAAGTTCGCGTCACGTTCCATCCCGATACTTGGTTTCCCATGTATGATGAGTTGCTCTGTGTGATACGAGCATTACATTCGGGCAGATGTCGCGGCTGTCATAAGCTATTGCGAAGTATGAAATCATGTTGCTGCCATTTTCAACCGTATATTATTTTTCGTCAACGTTTTCCACCATTCGTTATGTGTTTATTGATTAGGTCTCTGTTTATACTGCACACATTGAGGACCCGATAGGATTGCGAAGGAATTTAAGGCGATGCAACATCTCCATGTGCAATTGTGTACGATGTTATATTGGCACTGTTATATCAGTGGAGTAATATAGATTATAATTTAATATGATCTGGCGATCTCTGCCGCCGCTGCCGGTAGAGCCGTCGAGATGGATCTCTTCCGGATCCTCCTCCTCTCTGCGTCAGTCCGCGAGCCTACCTGTCAGCATCTTTCGACCGTCGTGGCTGTCTTACGGGTGGCAGGCTTTCGCCTCAGGCCAGGCCGACTCCGTATCGTCAATTTTGGTGATCTCTATCTCACTATTTACCGCGATCTCGTGGCACGCAAGTACAAGAGTCGCAGTGCACCGCCTCCAGAGCTCACCTACTGACAGTGTGCCCCTCGGATGTACCATCACGACTGCGTACCGACGCTCATCCCAAGACATGGCACATGCCGTGATAGGATTAGATACACCCCTATTGCCTGCATAGCAGATCATCAGCATTCTGCACACGGCACCGATTGCCCTTCTCTGCTTGGAACGAACAGATACCAGCGGCACTGCTGCACACAAGTGACTCATCTGGAAGAGACAAACCTCGACAGCAAAGGATCCACTAGGCGACATTTTTTTTACGGCACTGCCAGTGCGAGGATTGATATGTTGCGGCGTAGTCGATGAAGAGTTGATTTACACTCTTCCGAGGAGAATGGATCCCGAGTGTGGTCTGCCTTGGATTGAGACTACGAGCTGACTTTCTATACGGCTTGCTCCGAAGCTGGAGAAGGCAGAGCCGGGTCGCTTTTCATTTACGGTACGCGCCGACACCGTGGATTACTCCAAGGTTCCATCACCTGTGAGCGTAACATCACTGGGCCGATTCAAGAGGCTTGAGAGTCGCTTTCCACCCAGCTTATCGATGGCTCGCAGTAGGATTTTCCAGTTTGCGATGCATCAACCCATTTAAGTGATAGCATAATACGTAGTTTTACATCGCCGATTTCATCTGTAGAGCTAGTCACTGGTGACGCTCACGACGCAGTAGCCCATTTAGTAATGATGGACATCTGCAACCAAGACTGGTCGGTCTTGGTATCACATCTACGCTGAGATGTCGGATGAGCCTCATTATCGAGCCCACCACAGAGAGTTTTTCTGACAGAAAGGAAGCAACCCCAGTCGCACATCCCGATGCATCCGCCAGCCCTCGTGCCACACCATGCTAGGAAAGGTGCGCCAGCTTCACGATCGTGGTACTTCGGGTACTCAGAGGCCCGTAAATCGTGTTTCTTCAGATGCTTCCTGGCCTCCACAACAGTAACCTAAACAACCCGCCAACGACATCTCAGGTTTCGGGACAAGGGGTCCGTAGATCACATCACCACCAGATTATTGAGCAGCCGCTTGCTTTTTATCAAGAAACCCGCCTGGCACCGTGAGTCGAGAGTGCCACCGGTTGGCTCAAGACGCTATCCGGCGTCGCCGTGAGGACAAAGACAACAATGTGGTCTTCACGAGGAGGGCTAGATTCTAGCTCACATCATCGCTAGGGATGTTTCACTCCGCAGCAGCAGATTGGCATGCATGATAGGAGTACTCCAAAGGCGCTTCCATAAGACCCCGTAGTTACGCTCCGCAGACCTTATTATCCGACGCAAAGCAGATACTCAGCCCCACCACCGCACGCATCACCACCGCCCTTCCCGCCTTCGCCACATTATCCAAAGACTACCTCGCTGGCAAGCCGCCTGAAATTAAGAAGAAATACCGGCAAATAAGCACACTCCTCCGCCAGAGATCGGACGTTGTTCAGCGATTACCAGTGAGGATGTACAAATGAGCCATTTGACCGCTTTCCGCCAGATGATTTATTATCCATTTTTCCAACGATATATTGATGGATCGATAGTTCGCGATTCTTTTATATCTCATCTTTATGTGGAGATCGGGTAGATTACCCATCGTTAGATACAGATCAATGCAACATCACCTCACCGTCCCGATACTTCTGACGCCACCAGAGGTCGATGTTCGCCTGCTAGACTTTGGCAACATGATACTTACTATATCTTCTAGTATCGAGATGGTCGAGTTTGATATTATTCTCGCATGGATCGTCGCCGTGATATCATGCTACCGCTGATTGCCGATCGAGGGTGGTCACTTGCCTCCTCCGAACCAACCTCGTGGATTTCACCGCATCGAGAGATGACATCCGGCTCTGCGATTCATTTCGGGTCATACGCGTCGCCTGGTTTTGTCACATTCTTGATTAAGATAGACGACAAAGATGCAGTGCAGCCTCCCTCTCGTAGTCCCCGGAGTACCAGATGTATTTCCGCAGGAGTCACGTCGCCTCCCAAGGCAAGTGGAGTTATCGTTAGGGACGATTCCGATCGCACTTGAAAGTCTGAGATACACACAAAAGAGTCGATGAAGGTTCAACTCTAGGAGCTTTTAGACATTGTGATCATTCGCCCTAGTGTTTCTCCATGGGTTCTCCAAAGGTTATTTGTCAAGAAAAAGACGCATCACGAGGTTGATCACGACACCAAAGGATCAACGTGTAAATAAATATCCTTACCACGGATCGAGGATTTGTTTGATCGGCCTGCGAGGTACATCACAGTATTCTAAGATCGAATCACGATCCGGATATCACCGAGAGTCGAGACTCGACGATATATTCGTAGATGCCTGCCGCATCATGCAAGTTTTGGTAATGCCATTTGGCTTACCAATGCTCCGGTATTTGCGGACTTGATGCTTGAGTAGCGTTATCATTTTCATCGATGATATATCGTCTACACTAGACGCGAGGAGGAGCATGCCGTATCTTCGTATAGTTCGAGACCTTAGACGACATCACCAGGTTCGCAGTGTATTCCGTTATCTTCAACGATTTTCAGGGACACCGGGTCTCTAGTCGAGGTATTTCACGATCCTCGAAGATCGGAAGGTTTCAGCACCGTATTCGAGCGCATCCTCCGAGATCGCTGATCGACATTAAAGCGTTTTGTCGGGTTTTTCATCGTATCATGCTACCGTCATAAGCAAAGGCGTGAAATTCTTGGTGGTCCTAGACTTAGAGGATTACGGCTCTAGTTATTTTACCCGGATGATTGCTATGACGGCTCACTCAGGTCTGGTTTGGGCGCTGCTCGGCAAGACAAGAGTAGTCTCATGCTACACTAAGGAGCATGAGAAGAACTACCCAATTCATGACTCGGAGTTAGCCGCCATCATATATGCTTTAAAGATTTGGCCATCATCTCAGACGACATTACATTTGAGATTCTCACCGATCATAAGAGTCTCAAATACATTTTTACCCTGTATGAGCTTAATCCGACTGAGGAGATGGATGGAGTTCCTGAAGGACTACAATTGTACCATTAGCTACCACCCGAGGAAAGCTAATATGCCATATTTTTAGCATAGAAGTCCGGAGGGACTTTGTCACACCCGACTTGACTTCACTGACTGATTCAGAGTTTTTCGAGTTAGACTGAGGAGCAGGATCTACATGTTGGTTGCTACTAAAGCCTAGAGGTTCCATTGTACAAAAACAAAGGTCCGAACCTTTTCCTAGCTACCACTGTGTTCTTTTAAATTAAATTTTGGATCGCCTGCGGAACTTAACACGCTTGATCCAAAACTTAATCTATTTGTTCTTTTAGGTTTTGACTTGGATCTCCCGCGGAACTTAACACGTTCGACCTGTCACCTAAGTTATTAATTCCATTAAATATTAATTTAATCCAATCTCCCCAAGATCGACGCGGCGAGGCCATGCCTTCGATATGGAGCAACCACCACCGACTAGACAAAACCTTTTATGTAAAGCTAATATTTAATTTCCTAAAATAACTTTAGGTTAACCGAAAAGAACAATCAAATCACAAGGAAAAAAACAAAAGAACACTATATCGAAAACAAATTCAAACTCTAGAATCATATGCCTCTTGTATTTAGTATTATTTCCAAAAATAACTAGTATGATGCGGAAGAAAATTACTTTTTTTTACTAGTTATACCTCTTGATCTTCTACCGTATTCCTCTTCTAACCTCGGACGTTGTGTGGGCAACGATCTTTCGAGATGAGAAACCACCAACCACCTTCTTCTCCTCCTAGCTAGGTTCGCCACAAAAGAAAAAGCTTCACCAAGGAAGAAAATCAAAACACTAACCAAGCTCCAAGAGATGCCTCGCCTCTCCTTCTTCTTCTTCTCTCCAAGTAGTCATCCGCCACCACAAGAGCTCCAAGGAAAGAGAAGGTCTGCCACCACAAGAAGAAGAGAGGAAAGGGATGGCCGGCCACACCAAGGAAAAGGAGAGAAAATAATAGGTATCTCATGAAGGCACCCTCACCCCTTCTTTTATATTCCTCGCCTAGGCAAATTAGGAAATTTAATTACAATAAAATTTCCTTAATTCCTCTGATGATTTAATCGAGAAAATAAAATAATATTTCCCCAATCTCTAAATGGCTCATTATAAGAGGAAATAAATTAGACAAGTTTTAATCAACAAATTAAAACTTCCTAATTTATTTTCGGAAATAAAATAAAATTTCTCTTTAAAAATCTCTTCATGGTTGATAAAAGGAAATTTTATAATTTTAATTTTATCAACATGGATAATTTTAAAGAAAATAAAATAATTTAATCTATAAATAAGGAAAGAGATTTAATCTCTTTCTTTAATCTTTGTAAATCTTTTACAAGAGCGATATTTTAATTTTAATTCTCTTTAATAAATTATTTCTTCCACATAATAAAAATTAAAATTAAAATCTCTTTTTTTTAACTGACTGCCTGCACCTTGCACTCTGCCACTCTTCCAGACCTAGCTAAGATCCAATGTTCCTCTAGCTTATTAGTTCCCTACCCTTTAATCGGTGGTATAGTGTGGGTATAAGGTATGAACTCTATAAATAAGAGGCTATGATAGGGAGAGGAAAATTGGTTTTGGTCTCCGATAAAATTACATCCGTTCGCTAACACACATAACTTAATTTTATCAATAATATTCATTCCACTAGAGAATTATTATTCAACTAGACCAATCCCAAATTACACCTTGGGCTTATTAAGTGTTAGTCTCCCGTGTTTAAGATAACAATGTCCACTAATTAAGTTATCACAACTCACTTAATTAATATCTAGCCCAAGGAGTAGTACCACTCAACTTCACGACGGCTGACTAAGTCCACCGCGAGGTTTAACACGACAATTCTTTTCGAGCCCTCTTGGGGACATTCTCAACCTAGTATCTCTAGGACACGCTGCTTCTATAATCAACAACACACTATAAGTGATATCATTTCCAACTTATCTCGCTTATTGATTCATCGAACTAAATCTCACCCATCGAATTAAAGAAATAAATATCAAATATACGTGCTTGTTATTATATTAGGATTAAGAGCACACACTTCCATAATAACCGAGGTCTTTGCTTCTTTATAAAGTCAAAAGATAAAACTCTATGTCCACTCATACTCACTCTAACTTAGTGTAATTATATAGTTAAGATAAACTAATACCTAATTACACTACGACCTTCAAATGGTTTGCCTTTTCCATCTGTGGACTACTGCTTATAATTTATAGGTACCGATAACATGATCACGTGCACCACACACCATGTTATCTACAATATAAATTAATTGAACAACTACATTTATCACAAATAGTCATTTGACCAATGTGATTCTTATTTAGATAAATGTTTATACCAAAAGCTAGGCTTTAGTATACACTCTAACAATCTCCCACTTATACTAAAAGACTAGTCGCCTGTTCGATTCCCATCCTTCAATTGCCCATCACATAAGCTCTTGCCTTAAGGACCTTAGTGAAAAGATCTATAGTCATCACCGCAATCTAGCGCGGCAACAACTTCTCCTCGCTTATACGATTCCTCGATCGTGGTATGCTTCTATTATGTTTATCGCCTTATGGACTTATGGTTTCTTCGAGTCATTGCTCATCAACATTATTACAATGAATTGTAATAATTTTTCGACAAACCAGAAATCATATCTAAGTCTATCTTGAGGTTATTAGTCTTTCAGCCTTTTATGGCTACCCATAGGGCTACATATACTAATGGTGGAGTTCAGAAAACACCTATGCTTATCACTCTTCCATAGTTATGACTTTACCTCCTAAAGTAAACACAAAACCCCGAGGTTGACTTATTATTGTCCCTATCTCGATTGAAGTCAAAATCCATACCCAAGGACTAAATTAATCCGCTAGCTAGCATATAAACTCTAGTGCCTCACTATAAATATGCTTTACACTCACTCACTATCCTCGTCGTGGTTACTTTGATATTCGCTAACTACGCCTGGCAGTTTCAGATCATCATATAGCATACATTAGGCTTCCAACAATGTAGTAGCAAGAAAAGCTGCCTTTTATTTTTTATTCTCTACAGAGACATATCTTTAGATAAAGTTACTCCATCCTAAAAGGTAAGAAACCTTTCTTGAGTTTTGTGCTTAAAACGAGCAAGGATTTTCATGTATGAAGCTTGGGATATAAGTAAATATTTTCTTCACGATCCCTTATTACTTGATCTCAAGAATATATACATTCTCCCAAGTCCTTTATATCGAATTGGACAACCATACCCTTACTTATCGACAACATTTTGATATTGTTTCAACTACCAAAAATGTTATCTAAGTATAAGAAGAAATACCATCACGCTTCCATCACAACTAGATATAAGACTTATCCTTAAATCCATAGATCGGATTACTTTGATAAACCGGATGTTCAGAGACCAAGCATGCTCGTCACCGATTGTTAAGCTTCAAGATGCTCTTAGCCTTTTGCGAATGAACCCTTCCGTTGCTTTATATGGATGTTTTCTTCAAGACTTCCATTAAGGAATGCCGTCTTGACATCCACTTGCCAAATAGATAAAAGAATCTGATAGACTTAAGCATGACTACCAGAAAAAGTTTTTTTCATCTAGCCTCGCTTGAGAGTTTTTCCCGCTCATCCCTCTTTTCCTAATATAGACCTTTTACCCAAAGGCTTTTATACCATTTCGTGGTTCTATAAGCTTCCAGATTTTATTAGAATACATATATTCTAATTTTTATTCATTACTCGCCAAGATGCGCTTTATCTCTAAGTGCCATCGTTCGTCGTTGTCCAGGGATCGAGTCCATAAACTCTCCCAAAACATGAATCTTTTAAGGTGCCTAACAACCCTCCTCCGACACTATCTCGACTACTCTAGTGTATCATTTGTGATACGTGATGCGATTTTCTGGGGTATCTCATCTTGATGCATTGGTACTAGATTGTACTATGTCTTTATTATTTCCTTAAGAACAAATTTTACATTATGGGTTCATTATATAGTCCTTTTCTATCGCTCATGTCATATGCACGATGTTGATGATTTTAAGACTATAAACCTACTTTTGTTTATCTAGGATAACTACAAACAAGTGAACCTCTATCTTATCATTATCTCTCTTTAACATTTGGATTAATCGAATCAATGATCTCTGTCATGCTTCAAATCATTCTATATGAGCAGAGAGTTATGACTTGGAAGGCACTATGTTCACTGCTGTTCGAGTTTATCCTTAAAACAAATTGGTAATTTTACAATAATTCATCATCTATCTAATTATTCCATAAGAGTCCTTTTACTCTTACTACACCACACCGGGGTGTACCAGATTAGTTGGGATTGAAACCTCGACGATAACCTCTAAAATCTCTCAAGAGGTACTCACTACGATCTTCCATAGTGACTTTTACTTTATTCCCGACCTCGACTTTCGAACTAATCAAAGTACTTAGTCTGGCAAATATATTTGTATCTTGAATAGTTGTCTATAAATTAGACAAAATATTCAATACTACCTCTTGTCCGGATAGTCAGGATCACACAAAACAGAATGAACCGATTTCAACATATCTTTGACTCCATACCCCTTGGACTTAAAAACTTCTTGGTTATTTTTCTTCCAAGTAAGACTTGATAAGTTGAAAGATTTCACACCAATGAACCCAAAAGTTCATCACTACATATGAATCCTACTCAAGTATAACCTAGCTTTAGATGCCAAAGATATAATTGATTCATTTCAAGGTTGCTTTCTCTTAAAATTAGAAAACTAATTTCCATTTGTTGCATTGTGGGAGTTTTTGGATTGTCAACCATCATACCGTAATAGATAACTTTCCTATTTTCTTGATAACAACTTTGTTATCAAAATAGACAAAATATCTATAATAGTTTAGAAACCAAATCTAAACTTGGTACGTAAAGATAATTACTTAAAATCCATATTTTATTCTTATCAAAAGATAAACATCTCCCAACCGCAATGTACTACCACTTTACGAGAGGTTTGTGATTTACCTTTCATTTAGTCTGGTTTTCTAACCTCGCATAGATTGCGGACATGATTAATGGCATCTTGTATCTACACTCCGTGTTCCGGTAGATAACACCACTAGACATGTTTCAACTAATGAATTAAATACACCTAAATTGTTCTTAGTTCTAAGAAGATACCTACCTTAATGTCCAAGTCCTATTTCCAATCAATTATAATTGGGACCAATAAGTCTATCCTAAAGTATATCTAGGGATTGACCATCATCCTAAGAATCACAAAATATTTGGTTAAGACCAACTCCTTAAAATCCCCATGAATTTCAGATGTAACGCTAGGACGATACAAATTAGAGGAAATTTTAATTTTATTATCTCGTCAACCTTACTTTATAATGAATAAAATTAATAGTTGGTCTATCTTTAATCAAATATTTGGTCAAGACTTTAAAATAATATTGATTCCTCTAACAATACTATTTAAATTTACCAACACCTAAACAATCAGAATTTTGTGCGTAGGTGTGGACGATAAAATCAACATTTGTAAGAGGAGGGTCTTACCCATTAACTATCTTGTCAACGTAACTTGACAAATAAAATTATCTCAAAAATCTTGTTTTTTTGTGGACGATACAAAATCAATCATTTGTAAGAGGGTTTTAACCCTTTAATTTTATTATCTTGTCAACCTAGTTTATTTAATAGTTGGTTTCATTTCACACAACAATAATAGCAGTGACTCGATGGGAGGATACTATTAGATGTGTCTAAGTATACCATTACTTGACACTAAGTCCATTAATAAGATTATGCCCTTCCGAACACACGCCTAATTAACTTCCTATAATCATCCAAAAAGTGGTCCGTTTCAGTGATCCCAACCGTTAGCGCATATGGAGGAACATGACAAGGCCAACGAGCCTTGTTTGCATCACTTACAAACCGAGAATGGAGACCATGGGATTTACTTAAATCCTCTCCCACTTAGTTATTTATTAATGAGGAATTTTAACTATGCTAGCCTACTAAACTTGTAAACTAACACACAAGACAATATAAAAGCAATAAATAGAAAATCTAATTTTCAACTATTATGGCTTTATCTTTAGATTGTGTTGTCATCCCAAGTCGCCATATTTGGGGCACCGCCATCGTCCAGTGCATCCATCTGCTCTCTTGCTGCGTGTCCCTAGAAGGTTCCACGCTTTGAGATTCGATCCATGACATAAATAGAATTTTACAATTTTGATCCTATATTCCATAAAAGGAATGTACATGTATCTAGATCAAAATAAAATCCTAATAAAACTAAATATAACTGCCGTATTTTATAATACAATCATGCACATATAAATGCCCTTGACATGTCCAATCACACACATAAAACTATAAGCCATAATAGTTGGATCCTGCATCCACAAAGTTAGCACATCCTACTATTATCCTACCTAAATTATGTGTGCATAATTAAACTAATACCAAATACGAGAGGCAAAACCCTAGCTCGATACCAATTGTTGGTTGCTACTCGAAAAGCCTAGAGGTTCCATTGTACAAAATTTTTGTACAAAGGTGTCCGAACCTTTTCCTAGCTACCATGTGTTCTTTAAATTAAATTTTGGATCTGCATGAACTTAACACGTTTGATCAAAACTTAATCTATTTGTTCTTTTAGGTTTTGACTTGGATCTCCTGCGGAACTTAACACGTGACTCAAGTCACCTAAGTTATTAATTCCATTAAATATTAATTCCATAATTGCTGCATGGCGAGGCACATGGCTTCTTGGATATGGGAGCAACCACCACGACTAGACAAAACCTTTTATAGAAAGCTAATATTTAATTTCCTAAAATAACTTTAGGTTAACCGAAAAGAACAATCAAATCACAAGGAAAAAAAAACAAAAGAACACTATATCGAAAACAAATTGAAACTCTAGAATCATATGCCTCTTGTATTTAGTATTATTTCCAAAATAACTAGTATGATGCGGAAAGAAAAATTACTAGTTATACCTTTAAGAAAACCTCTTGATCTTCTACCATATTCCTCTTCTAACCCGGACGTTGTGTGGGCAACGATCTTCCGAGATGAGAAACCACCAACCACCTTCTTCTCCTCCTAGCTAGGTTCGGCCAAAAAGCTTCACCAAGGAAGAAAATCAAAACACTAACCAAGCTCCAAGAGATGCTCCTCTCCTTCTTCTTCTTCTTCTCCAAGTAGTATCCGGCCACCACAAGAGCTCCAAGGGAAGAGAGAGGTTCGGAGAGGATGGCCGGCCACACCAAGGAACCAAAAGGGGAGAGAAAATAATAGAGGTTGTGTCTCGTGAAGGCACCCTCACCCCTTCTTTTATATTCCTTGGCCTAGGCAAATTAGGAAATTTAATTACAATAAAATTTCCTTAATTCCTTGACATGATTTAATTGAGAAAAATAAAATATTTCCCAATTAATCTCTAATGGCCAGCCACATCAAGAGGAAATAAATTAGACAAGTTTTAATCAACAAATTAAAACTTCCTAATTTGTTTCCGGAAATTTTAAAAATAAAATTTCTCTTTAAAAATCTCTTCATGGTTGATAAAAAGGAAATTTCTATAATTTTAATTTTATCAACATGTGGATAATTTTAAAGAGAAAATAAATATCTCACCAATCTACAAATAAGGAAAGAGATTTAATCTCTTTCTTTAATCTTTTGTAGATCTTTTACAAGAGAGATATTTTAATTTTAATTCTCTTTAATAAATTATTTCTTCCATAATAAAAATTAAAATTAAAATCTCTTTTTAATTTAATTGTCCACACTAGCTTGGGTTCAAGCTAGCCTAGGGCCACCAATTTTATACCTAGGCAAGCTTCGGTTCCCAAGCTCTCCCCCTTATCGTGGGTATAGGGTGGGTATAGGTGGGTATAGAACTCTATAAATAAGAGGCTACGATAGGGACCAGAGGAGGAATTGGTTTGGTCTCCGATAAAATTAAGCATCCGTGTTCGCCCCAACTTGATTTTATCGATAATAATTCATTCCACTAGAGAATTATTACTACCGCACCAATCCCAAATTACATTTTGGGCTCCTTCTTATTATGAGTGTGTTAGTCTCCCGTGTTTAAGATAACAATGTCCACTAATTAAGTAAGTTCTGACAACTCACTTAATTAATATCTAGCTCAAGTAGTACCACTCAACTTCATCGTCATGTCGACTAAGTCCACCGCGGGGTTTAACATGACAATTTTTGAGCTCCTCTTGGGACATTCTCAACCTAGTATCTCTAGGACACAGTTTCCTTCTATAATCAACAACACACTATAAGTGATATCATTTCCCAACTTATCGGGCTTATTGATTCATCAACTAAATCTCACCCATCGACAAATTAAAGAAATAAATATCAAATATATGCTTGTTATTATATTAGGATTAAGAGCACACTTCCATAATAACTGAGGTCTTTGTTTCTTTATAAAGTCAGTATAAAAGAAACGACCTCTAATGGTCCTACTCAATACACTCTAAGTGTACTAGTGTAATTATATAGTTAAGATAAACTAATACCTAATTACACTACGACCTTCAAATGGTTTGTTCCTTTCCATCTTGGTCGTGAGCTACTGTTTATAATTTATAAGGTACTGATAACATGATCCTCTGTGTGTGACACCACACACCATGTTATCTACAATATAAATTAATTGAACAACTACATTTATCACAAATGTAGACATTTGACCAATGTGATTCTTATTTCTAGATAAATGTTTATACCAAAAGCTAGGCTTTTAGTATACACTCTAACACTACAGAGCAGGGTATTCTTGTTACTATGGTTGCTCAATCATCGATCAAGACGAAGATCCGAGAGGCACAGGCTGGTGATCAGCATTTGCAGTTCATTAGCAGTCAGATAGTTTCTGGGCAGCAGACCGAGTTTACACGAGACGAGGAGGGTGTTATATACTTCCGAGGCAGATTGTGCGTACCTCAGTCTCATCCGGTCTTACAGGAGCTACTTCAGGAGGCTCGTCGTTCTCAATTTGCTATTCATCCAGGCGGGACCCGTATGTATCGAGACTTGAGGCGTTCCTATTGGTGGAAAGGTATGAAGAAAGACATCGTGGATTTTGTAGCTAGATGTCTTGTTTTTCAGCAGGTGAAGGCTGAGCACCAGAGACCTGCAGGGTTACTTCAGCGGATTCCTATTCCTGAGTGGAAGTGGGATCACATTACCATGGACTTTGTGGTAGGGTTGCCGAGGACACAACAAAGCCATGACGCGATTTGGGTAATCGTTGATCGATTAACCAAATCCGCGCACTTCTTAGCGATCCGGAGGACTGATCCTCTGGATCGATTGGCAGATCTGTATTGTCGGGAGATTATCAGACTACATGGTGTTCCGTTGAGTATCATTTCGGATAGAGATCCACGGTTTACGTCTCATTTCCCGAAGCGTCCAAGTGCCTTGGGCACACGAGCCGCTTCGAGTGCACCTTCCATCCAGACGCGATGGGCGGATGTGAGCGGACCATCTGACTTTAGAGGACCTGAGGTCATATGTTATGGTTGAGGCGCTGGGAGGACCATCCGCCATTAGTAGAGTTTGCCTACAACAACATGCTTCCATTCGGCTATCAGATGGCACCGCTGAGGCTGTATGGTAGACCTGACACCCGTCCTCCGGTTGAGGTTGGAGAGGCCCATTGTTGGGACCTCATAGAGTTCGATGGGATGCAGAGTTGGTCCGCACTTTGACGACGGAGGATGCGCGCAGGACCGTCCAAGGGTTATGTGATCGGAGACGCGAGCACCACTAGAGTTTCTCCGCACCATGTTTCGCAAGTTTCACCCACGAAAGGGGTGAAGAGATTTAGCCTCTGAGGTAAGCTAGCACGGTACATTGGTCCTTCGAGATCTTGGAAAGGATCGGAGCGGTAGCTACCGACGGGCACTACCACCGTCCCCTATCGCGCTCACGATGTATTCCACGTATCTTCGCCTGAGATACGACTACGCATGTGTTGGCGATATTCCACCCCTCATTACTTAGGAGGTTAAAGATTCCGGGAAAAGAGCGTCGCTGGAACAAGACTATCCAATTGGTTAAAGTAGGATGGCAAGATCATTCGGACGAGGAGGCTACTTGGGAGCTCGAGGATACTATCCAAGCTCGATATCCCAATCTTTTACTTGAGGTATGTGATTTATTTATCGCTCAGATTTATACTCTATATCTGTTGTTAGTACTTGCGATGGTAGATAACGAAATTTGGGGACCAAATTTTATTTTAGTGGGGAGAATGTAAAATAAAGAAATAATCTTTATAAGATTTTTTGAATTTTTGAAATTTTTTTAGAATTTTACGGAGTCCGTATGACTTATTTTGAAGGGATACTGTTTAGGCTACCCTGTTTTAATGAGGAAAAGTTTTATTTCCTTTTCCTTTTCTTTTCTTTTTTTCTTTTCTCTTATTTCTTTCCCAGCTGCTCTTCTTCTTTCCCTCCGAGTCGACGCCTTGTCAGGAGCCCTAACCGCCACTCGTTCCTCCTCCTCTCCCACGCGTGAATAAGCCTCGGACCAAGGGAAGTCGGCACTTTCCCTCTCCCAGCCAAGTGACCTCCTTGTGGCCCTAGCTGGGCAAGTGCGCCACGCCTTTCTCTCCTTCTCCCGCCGAATTTCTTCCACCACCGAACGGAGTTTCTCTCACTCCGCCCGAACTTAGCGTGCCCTAGATCCACCCCAGCTCACACGAGGCCGACATCGCCGCTCCTCCCGAGCACACCGGACGCCACCACGCTTTCTCTTCTCCTCCCGCCTCAGCCAAGCCATGGCCACCATCCGATCCATCCTCTGCCCTAGACTCACTCAACACCGTCGCCGACCCATCTCCTCTCCTCTTACCGCCGGCCACCGCCCCGAGCAGTGACGATCAAGTTAACAACTTCTCAACCCTAGTGTCGATCCATAATTTCTCTGCCCTAGCCAAATCTTGAAGGTAAGGGCCATACCTAGCTTCGGAAATTTGGGTTGTGGCAAGGTCTCAGTTCATGTTCTTCCTGATCTTGTAGTCCAGGCAGTGAGGGAGTGTTCTACAGCCACTTACTGTTGTTCCAGCAGCCGACAGCGATATCGGCTGCAAATCTTGATCTAGCAGTAACAAGACGATCTCCAGTGGTGCTATCGACAGAAGCTTTAGAGCAGTGAGGTAAGGAGTAGAGAATGGTATCCTTGTGGTAGATTATGTCTTGATTAGGGTTAGTTAATTGTGTTGTGTTGATTAGTTGGATTTGTTTTAGGTAGATTGAGATTTATGGTCTAGGGGTTTTCCCTAAAATTGTTCTTAAAGATTTTTGTTTGGCTATTCGTTTAATTTGTAGCTAAATAAAAAATGTATGTTTGGTATTACAGGACTTTGACGCGAGACGTATATCTCGGAGTCGGAATTGGACCTTTCTTTTGTCGGAGGCGGGTACTTTTGACTTATTGTCTTTGATATGCATAGTAATGAAATTAACAAGTTGCATTAATTATGTTCCTCATTTGTTTCGGTTAATCACTACCCGATTACCTGTTACCTGCTTGATTGATTGTTTGTTTTGCATTTCGTGTTGTTATGTACCTGATTACACATGCTCATAGGAGTAGTGATATAACCATGTTTCCCATGTTCAGGACCTAGGTTTGATACCTTATTTGATCAGTGTACTTTGATATGATTTGTTTTCTATGGTGCACATCATTATATGTCCATAGATCGGTTTAGTATAATATCATGCTTAGTGTCATGCACCATTTGCATGATAGCATGATGTGTGATAGATTGCTCCATTATCGAGCTCGACATTACCGTTCATCGCGCTCCTGTTGTGCTCAGTTGTAGCGTGTTCATGGTGGTGCAGAGTGTACGGCTTGCTTCTCGTTGCTCCGGTTGGTCCGCTGGTAGGGTAGTGTGACGTGCATGCACGTTAGAGATCCCTCCCGTCATAGTGGGAGAGATGAGAGCATCGCCTCCCCATTTATGATTTGGGGTAGGAGTATGTGTATCTCGACAATCCCGGCCCGTGCCACCATCGAGTAGTTGGTACGTCACACCCACTCGGTCCCACTTTTGGTTGTGAGTCGGCTGACTGGTGTCGGGGTGACCATGACGCTTCATATGCATGATGCATTTATTGCTTGTGTTTGTGTTTGCTGCATTTATATGCTGCATATTGTTTGGATACCTATGTTTGACATGCATATAGGTCTTCTATACCTTTCGGACTGTTTGTCCTTATACCCAAGTCTTGGTTAGTACAGTTTCTCTTCTGTTTACTTCGGTTTGCATTTACCTTTATTTTTATCAGAAGACTGTGCACATGATTAGTGCTAGGTGTTATTTCCTTACTTTGCATATCAGTTGTACCTGCTGAGTGTTGGACTCACCCCGCCTCCATTGTTGTTATATTTTCAGGTTGAGCCTGTCCGGAGCAGTTCCAGTCGCTAGTCCCCATCTGCACGTAGTGCTAGTCCTTTGCGGGTCTTGAGTTGTTATTTATTCTTAGTTTCTCTATCAGACTTTGTTTTTAGTCTTGTATTGTTTTACTTATGATATTGTATGGATTCTTATCGTTTGATGGATTTTTGGTATGATTTGGATTTATTCTACTATATGCCTGCTTAGACGGCAGAAGAGGTGAGTTCATCGGATTTGAGCTTTACGAGTGTAGTTGAGTAGGGTTGATTTTGAGTCATGGTATTACTGCTTTGGTTTGCTTATATTTATATAAACTGCGTGGTGATGTTTTATTTACCTGTTATTATTCCAGCCGCATGTGGCTGAGGTATATGAGGATGTAGAAAAGTTTCAGATTGTCCATCGTACAGGGGAGATGCTGCCGAAATTTTCTCAGATAGGGACTCCTCCGGAGCGTGACAATAACATCCGGTTGCGACATGCAATCCGTCGCCACTATAAAGCAGCAATCAAATTTGTAAAAGATTAAATCAATTGCATAAAGGTCACAAAGCTGCAGAGAAGTGCAAATTATAGTCACCGGAATAGTTCCATCTCAGAATATAGGCAATAATATTATTTGGGTGACAGAAAATCTAAACTACTTGAAACCAAGAATTTACCTTCGGTCTTAAATGCTCATGGGCCCGAAAAGTTGTAACGGGACCAGATTCCATGTTCATGGCCCACAACTGTTGAACAAACAACAAAAACACATGAGAAACAAGTACAATGGGACTTCATTTTTTTTATCGGCATGTCAAGGATTCAATTCTTTACATGTGCATTTTTCTATAAGTTGTTATCACTAATGAGTTAATTCATTTGATTTCCTATTAAATAGTGGCATTTGCGTTTTCACAAAGATATATTACATAGATTGTAAAATAATGTTTTCTTGTATTATCATTATTTTGACTTACACGAACATTAAATAGTGGCATTTGATTTCTTGCGTTTTCAAAATGCCAGCGCCGACGAACATAAAATCCCCAAGAAGCCCTAATCTCACCTAACGCCACCATACCTTCCTGGGACCTGAAAAACGTGAGAAAATTTCATTCCAGCGATGGCGGAAGGAACCAGTTCGCCGTGGTCCCTGTTGGACGTGTGCAGTTACAGCACACGTTGCCAAGTGAATGACACACGTTGACAAGGGCAAGAGGTGTTCACTCTTCTCCCTGTAAAGTCCAAGCAAATCAAAACGTTGGGCTGATTTTGTATCATTGGAGGAGGATCATTCACGGAAGCAAAGGGATTTCGTTTATGAATTTGTGAAGAGCTTTTCGTTCGTAATCGCTCTTCCGACAACATGAACAAAGAACACAAGATCATCGGAAAACTTTCTTCTCCGAGAGGATCGGTCCTAGATTTTGAAGGGTCCGGTACAAAAAAAAAAAAAAAAAGCCATAATTGAGTTTTTTAAAATTCAGATAAAAAATAATAAAATGGATACTATATAATAATTCTTCAACAGAGCACATAAACTAAAATTCATAATAATGAAAACATTATATTCAATGTTGCTAATACTCGGTATTAGGAAATGAAAAAGAACTATTACAATTAACTATGAAAAATTGATCTTCCTGTAATTTTATCTGTAAAGTCATCGATCAATTTTTCATAATTGAGTTTTTCTAAAATCTCACTCTCAATCGAAATCATAGCTAATGCATTCAATCTTGTTTGGGTCATGGTTGATTTCAAATAAGATTTCAACAACTTCAATTTAGAAAAATTTCTTTCTGTAGATGCGATAGTCACCGGAATAGTTAATATATCCTGTATGCAATGAATGAATTCGGGAAATAATTCATTCTTTGCAAAAAAATTAGTATTTCACTTGCTGTTTTTGTTTCTTTTGGTAGAATATGTTGTATGATTTTCAGTTCTTGATATAAGTCATCTCCATCCAAATCTGAAACATCTTGTCTTGTACCATTTTTTCTTTGTAGTTTCCTTTCAAGATTCTTGCAACGAGCTTTCAAGTCCTCATCAATCAATGAACTCAACTTTTCAACTATGAAAAGAAATCCAAAAATATTTTCATATTCCTCATATTGCTCAAACCTTTTCTTCAATGACCCAATTGTTTGATCTACTATGAATAAGAAATAATGAACTTTAAAAACTTCCTCGACAGATTCTTGAGGTAGTTTTGAAGACTCACATGTAACCTCATCAAAATGTCTTTTTCTATATATTTGTCTTTTTTTCAGGAAAAACAAGATCAATCTCCATTGTTGAAGCAAGTTCTTTTGTTGTATTGATAGCTTGTCCAAATCCAGATTCTCTCTACTCTTCAAAAGAAGCAATTAACTCCTTAATCTTGGTCATAGCAACGTCAATAAGCATGTTTTCATATCGTAAGCTTTTGCTAACAATATTAACTTTACCCAATATATCATACCAAATAATTATACCCACTAAAAATTTAAAATTTCCGAGTTCAAATGTTGCTAAAGACTTAGTATCACTTCTTATTTTAGAGTCAGTGTCGTTTTCTTCTGCAACTTGAAGTAAAGCTTCTCTGATTTATTGAGCTTGAAGTACCACTGCTTTTACACTTTCAGTACGACTTTCCCATCGAGTGATTGACAATAGCTTGAGAGTTAAACCTTTTACTTTTACATGATCTATCAAAATCTTCCACCTCTTTTTAGAATGAGAAAATATTGTATAAATTCGTTGTACTACTCCAAAAAAATCTTTCGCTTTTCCACAGGAATTTGCAATATCACAAAGTGTTAAATTCAAACAATGACAACCACATGGAGTATATAATGCTCTAGGATTTATATCCAACAATTTTTTTTGTGCGCCTTGGTGCTTCCCTTTCATATTTGCCCCATTATCATATCCCTGCCCTCTCACATTATCAATATCAAGATTAAAACTTTTCAACATATTTTGCAATTCTTCAAACAACCCTTGTCCTGTTGTATCATCCACTTTTAAAATTCTCAAAAAGTATTCTTCTACTTTCATTGGGCTTATAGAAACATCAACACATCTTATAACCAAAGTCATTTGCTCTTAGTTACTAACATCAGGAGTGCAATCAAGTATTACAGAAAAGAACTTAGCTTTTTTAATGTTTTCAAGAATAGAACTCTTTATTTGAGAAGCTAACAAGCATATCAATTCATTCTGAATTTTGTGGCTAAGATAATGATGATGTGTATTTCTTTCAATATGCTCCTTCATCACTGAGTCCCACTCAGCAATCATCTCAACAGCAGCCATAAAATTTCCATTGTTATCATCATAAAGTTTCTCATTACTACCACGAAATGCTATATTTTGTTTAGCCAAAAATTTCACAAGTGAAATTAATCGGTGTAATACCTTCCTCCAATGCTCTTTTGCCTTCATGATTTGAACTTGAATAGCATGATCAATTGTTGTACCCTTCATTAACCTGATACACAACTCAGACCAACTAGCATAATAATTGATATGCTCAATATTTGTCTCATATTCCTTAAGTCTGCTACTAAGATGTCCCCAATCGCAGTATCCCTCATTTGCTAGTTGACTTGATTGAGGCCCCCTTTTGAACAACTTGCAACAAAAATAAAATGCTTTATCAAGTGCTTTTGAATAGACCAACCAATCTCTATGGTGTTTTTGACCATTTGGCAAAATACGAGTATAGAAATCTGAAGAGAATCATCTATTTGATCTGTCTTTGGGACCTTTCCCTGTTAATACATTTCTTATAGGACCCTTTTCCACTAATTGATCCTTCCACTTGGGATCTAAATTCTCCCAATTTTTAGGATCAAAAATGTCAAGTCGAATTGATGAACTTGGTTCTTCATTCACTTCATTAATAGCATCATCATCACTTTTAGAATAATTATTTTTAAAGTCTAAGTCATCACCACTTTCATTGCCTTCAATCTCATTCACATCTCCCTCTATATCATTTTCAATGGCTAAGCCTTCATCTAATTCATTACTATTGTTTTCTTGTTTTTCTTCATTAACCAAATCTTCAAGTGATGAATTTTTCGATTCTTTGACAACAAATCTGTCGATTGCCCCTCTTTGAGTCTCAATAAATTCTTCAACTTTTTTTCTTTTTTTCCGCTTATCATGTCCTGATAGATACTTCATAGTATCAGACATTCTAATTTTCTACAAAAAAAAAAAATCAAACTCTCAAACAACCACTTATTATAGATATTAGACAAGCATTTATTATAAAATGTTCATTTTGCAACCAATCTAATTGAAGGGGACCATCAATGCTAACTAATACAATTATATAAAGGACATAAACTTTTGGCAGCCTTTGTTATTGAATTGCTTCTCCTATTATTATGTAGGTTCCTTCTCTAGTCCTAGACATCTCACTTTAATTGCGCTGAATCTATATAATAAATATATGCCATGGTTCTTTTCTATTCCTTTTCGCTATATATATAATTTTTTTGGAAGAAACATTCAAAAAAAAATCATACTGTAATAGTTATAAACTTATAATAAACAAAGGCTCAATGCAGGTTCATCAGTTTGGCAAAAGTTTTCAGTGGAAACAGAGGAATTCATGGCCATCACTCTGCTTCAGAAACTGAGGTGCAATAGAAGAACTAGAGAAGCAGTGTTTTTATATGGGATCAGATCAATAGATCATTTTCAGAGTTTGATTGAAATCCACGGCAAGAAAAAGAAGGAATATTCCACATAAGAATTAAGAAGGACGGAAGGAATATGCAATTTCCACATATAAAGTCCTTACTAAGTAAAACGTATGAGAAGAAAAAAAAGGAATATGAATACGATAGTCCAATACTCCAATTAGAGGGGAAACTGGAAGAATTGCAGATTAGAGAATTTACCTTTGATTCTCTTGTGGAAATTCTTAAAGTTTAGCCGTTTAGGGAAGATTCCAAGAGAACGTCCCTGTTGAGCCTTCGGCGAAGAGCAAAACTGCAAGAGGCGGAACCATTAGGTTTTGTGAAACGGTGGAGGAAGAAATATTCACTGCGCTGTTAAATTTTTTTTGGCACTTTTACAAAAAAAGTCCATAATAGTTTATAATTTACAAATAGGCCCTTTTAATTAAATTTTTAATATAGGTCAACTTTGCTATAAAATCTAAAAAAAAAGGGCCCACCAGAAAATGGGGCCCTGTGTCAGCCCCATGTTGACCACCTCAGGGTCGGCTCTGTTCTCCGATTTCTTCAACGGATCACTTTAAGTGTTTATAGTTTTTCTTTCATTTGCAAGTATATTTCATACATCTTAGAATCGACAATGGTATCAGGATCAAATTTGAGTTATAAGAGAATTGAATTTATCCCGTTGTATGCCTCCTTGTCTTCTGTTCACTATCAAAATTTATCAGTACGGAGTTCATCTTCGTCACGTTTTTATTTTTGCCAAGCGAGATTGTAACAGTATTATGATCTGCCACCATCGTCGGGTGCTGGGAAATACGAGTTGCCACGGAGGAAAAGAACGACAACCCGAACCCTTTCGGCCACGCGTCAAGCGCAGTCGTTGGGAAATAGCAACTGCGTGTGGTTGTTTTTCCCAGAGCCAACAACATTGCAAAGTCGTGATTTCTACCTGGCTGCGAGGAACTCACGGTAGTCCTTGGCGGCACAGAGTCGTGAAGAGTAGGACCGGCGATCGCTCCAGTAGATCGGTAATTGGTTGGCGTGGCCAACGATTGTGTCTGTCGTAGTTGTACAATTGAGGCGACGTAGGTGGCGGATAGCGTGCGGCGAAGAAAGTGGCGAAAGAAAGTATAATCGATTAAATTTATTTAATAGATTGATTTAATCGATTAAAAAATTTGTTGGTGAGGAAAAGTGAGATTAAAAAAAATGAAACATTTATTTGTTTTCAAATTAGTAAAAGAATTTTTTTTTTTTTTGCATGCATAATTTTATAAAGCTGACGTATTACGTATTTAAACATATAAATATATCAGGCACGTTAGAATAAATTATAATTGCCTCAATTAATCGGTTAGTTCAATTTTAATTAAATCAATTTGATCTAAATAAGAATTAATTTGATTTGAAATTGATTAATTGGGCTTAAATCAGACATGATCAAATAATCAAATTTATTCTATTAGGTTTAATTTGATCAATTAAATTAGATTTGTTGTAATTAGTTAAACTTAAATTAATAGATATTAGTTTAATTAAACGGATATCAATAAGTCTAAGATTAGCTTGAAATAAGTTTAGATTAAACAATAACAGAATATAGGTATAGAAAATCTCTGTCCAATTATATTAGTTCTAATGAAGACAATGGATGGAGCTTAGGATATGGATTCCCGATCGAACGGTCCAATGGGTCAGTTGATTTAGACTTCTTAAAATTAATAAGAATTATTTTTCTTGATTTATTATATTGGTTCTATGTCTGTGTAAATTGAATTAATCCGATTTTGTACTGATTAGTCGATTTTGTATTAACTTATTTAATTTCAATTTTTTAGATGACATGGACGATTACAACATTGGCTTGTCACGAAGTGCGGCGGAACAAGCTCAGAGAGGAAATAGATAGAGTATAACTCTGCTTATGGAGTCAACGGACATGTTGGACGACTTGATGACCTATTTTGGAAACTTGAGTGAGAAGAGTTTCCAGTCCTGGATAGTTATATGATCTGGGCTTTAATGCGTTCATTGCCAGAGTATTCTAAGGTGATAACATACTATGTTTGGGGGCGTCATAAAGGATGCATCACATATTTAGAATTATGTGAGGAACTACTTCACCATATGGCTGAAGGAGATCCTGAAGAGTTCAAAGAGGACCCGGAAATGATCGAGGAAGATCCAGAAGAGGATTCGATTGTGGATCCGGTAGAGAATCCTGAAGTTGTCCCACCTGAGATTACCCCAAATAAGTACAGGTTGAAAGGGATAATTTTGGCCACTTCACTAGTGTCTGTCCTAGTGGGAGTGACATTAGTATATCTAGTTTATTAGAGTTATATTATTGTTACTGTCATTATGTATGAATAGTAGTAGTCCATTTAGTTTATATCAATTTATTATATGTTAATAATATGCAACATATTTTTATATTAATGATATGTTCATTCATATGCTTATTTATGTTGTTTACTCTACATGATGCATGATAAATGATTAGTTCATTTTATTAAATGATTAATTTATTTAATTAAAGAAATCATGATATAATAAATGATTAGTTTATTTGTTGGAATGTGTGTAATAGAATTAATCAATATTGATTTGATTGATCATACGAATGATGAGTGAAAACATAGTTATCACTTGATTTTATAAACAAACTTAAATTAATATTGAGTCAATCATAAATTGTATGCATATGAATTACACTGAGTACTAAGTAATGTGTTTATTTATGATAGATTATGGTAACAAAAAACATTATAGTTAAACTCAACAAGGGTGAAAAACTTAATGGGGATAGCTATAAGATCTGGCACCTTAGGATACAGTATGTACTTGAGGAACAAGAAGTTCTGGAGGCTGTAAATCAGGTTATGGTAGAACTTGTAGATGATTCCACTGCATAGTACAGACGAGATCTTGATGCCTATAAGGCATAGAAGAAAAAGGATTCCACTACAAAGGGTATATTGATTAGGTTAATGATAGATGATCTAGGTTTTGAGTATGCGTCGTATCTTATGGCTCATGCAGTCTGGGTAGCCCTTAAGGAGAAATATATTGGAGTGAGTCTGAGCAAACTTCGACAGTTGACGATCAAGTTTGATAGCTACAAGAAGTGTCCGAATGTATTAATGGTTCAACATCTCAAGGAGATGTTGAACATGATTCGTGAGCTTAAAATTGTTGGTCATGAGTTGACCGATGAACAATAGGTTCAAGCAGTTATTCGTTCCCTTTTAGATTCTTGGGAGACCATGAAGCAAACCCTAACTCACAGTAAAAGTATCAAGACTTTCATTGACATCTCACATCATGTAGAATTGGAGGCGGAGAGAATTGAATCCACAAGGATTTCTAGACTAGCCTATGTGGCTGTCGATTCTATTGGATCATCTGGATCCATGAAAAAGAAATGGTTCAAGAAAGGGAAGGGAATAAATAAAGAAGTTGTTGCTGTGGGGCAGGGCTCAATCAAGAAGATAGGAAAAAAGACTGGAAAAAAACCTAAAATAAGTTGACTTATTTTAACTGCGGCAAAAAGGATCACTTCGCTCAGGAGTGCACTGAGCTGAAAAAGGTAAATCCAAGTGTGTCTTCTTTTCCTGAATATTTTATTGCTAGTTCAATGTTGTTAGTTATTCTTATCCTTTGTGGATTATAGATTCGGGAGCAACCAACCATGTAGTTCGGAAGCGAGTTACATTTGTTGAGTACCGTCGGATACCAACTGACAACAAATGGATCTATGTAGGAAACAATGCAAGAGTTGAAGTCAAAGGAGTCGGTACTTGCAAACTTAACCTTCGTGGTGGTAGTGTTTTGTTTCTACATGATATCTTGTATGCTCATGAAATTTGATGGAATCTTATTTACGTTAAGTGTCTTCTTGATTTAGGATATTATATTAGTTTTTATGGTGAATTTAAGATTGACTTAATGTCAATCAGATATATTTTTTTAACAAATATTTTTATGGTTCTTGATATAAAACCATATGTCAATTATGCAATTGAAGGTTGTTTTTCAATATTGCTTTAACTAGTGATGCATATATAACTATGAGATTTGGTATGCTATATTAGGACACATAGGATAAAAACGTATGAATCAATTGACTAGAGAGAGTCTATTAGACACTCAGGCTAAGATTTACTTGTTTATATGTGAGCATTATCTTGCTGAAAAAGCAACTAGAAAACTATTTGGCAAGGCTATACGTTGAATCACCATTGCAGTTAATTCATTCAGATATTTGTGATCCAATGAATGTGAAGACTAGACATAGAGCTTCCTATTTCATTACATTTATTGACGATTTCTTCATTTTGGTCATGTGTATTTGATATCTCATAAATCTAAAGCATTGAATTGCTTCATTCATTATGTGAATGAAGTTGAGAATCAAACGGAACATAAAGTTAAGACTTTACGTACTAACCATAAAGGGGAATATTTGCCTGATATATCCAAGACAATATATAATGATAGAGGGATTATAAGACAACTGACAATGCCTGAAACTTCAGGGCAAAATGGGATAGCTGAAAGAAGAAATAGGACTCTTCTTGAAATGGTTAGATCTATGATGGCGCAGGCTAATTTTCCCATCTCCTATTAGAGAAATGCATTATTAACTACGGCCTATATACTTAATAAGATGCCTTCAAAGTCAGTTCCATTTACCCCATATGAACATTGGACAAGCAGAAAATCAAATTTAAGTAATCTGAGACCGTGGGGCTCAGCTTCTTATGTTCATGATAGTTCTCACAAGTATGGAAAACTGAGACCTAAGGTAAGAAATGTATCTTTATTAGATATTATGAGACCTCCAAAGGTTATGTTTTCATAGGTGAGCAACTAGATGGAACCATATCTGAAACATATTCGAGAGATGCGACTTTTTTCGAAACAGAGTTCCCAACCAGAGGTAATGTTGATAAAAGAGTTCCTCTATTTGAGGAAGATGAGATATTATCAACAAGAGAGATTAAAAGGGATGCCTGAGTCTAGTCAATTGAGTGGGAGTGGTATGCCAAGTCATGAGTTGACTTTTTAACAACCCAACTTACGAAGAAGTGTTCGTAAAATTAAACGTAAGAAGAAGTTTGATATTGAAAATGAGGCATTGATAACACTTCCAGTTGACAATGATGAACCTCAATCCATTGAGGAAGCATTGGGATATAAAGTTAAATAAAAATGGAAAGCTGCAATGATTGAAGAAATGAAGTCTACGATTCAAAATCATATTTAGGACTTAGTTGATCTTCCTCCGAGTCAAAAGGCTATTGGGAATAAGTGGATTCTCAAAATAAAGAGAAAAGTTGATAGATTGATTAACAGATACAAAGTTCATTTAGTTGCAAAAGGATATACCCAAATGGAGGGTATTGACTTTAAAGAGACATTTTCTCCCGTAGTGAAATTTGTATCAATACGAGTTATTTTGGCCTTTGTGGCACATTATGACTTGGAATTACATCAAATAGATGTAAAAATCGTTTTCCATAATGGTGAGTTTGATGAGAAAATCTATATGGTTCAGCTAAAAAGTTTCATTACTAAAAGCCAAGAGGAGAAAGTATGTAGACTTAAAAAGTCTATATATGGGCTAAAGCGAGAGTCAAGATAATGGAATATAAGATTTAACGAAGTCATTTTATCTTATAGTTTCCAAATGATCAATGAGGATCATTGTGTTTTCTAGAAAAGAGAAAAAAAATGTCATTTTATCATTATATGCTGATGGTATGCTGATTGCTAGAAATGACATTGAGTATGTGAATGAAGTCAAGAAGTGACTGTCATCATAATTTGATACAACGAATATGGGAGAAGCTGAGTACATCTTAGGGGTGAAGATCATTAGAGATTATCCTAAAAGACTTTTGGGTTTGTCACAAGAGTTTTATATAAATAAAATGTTACATCATTTTAGCATGTCTAATTGTAACGTAGAACATACACATATTGTGAAAGATATTATTTTGAGCAAGAGTATGTGTCCCAAAACTTCAGAGGAAATAGCTGAGATGAATAAAAAATCATATGTCAATGCTATTGGTAGTTTGATGTACATTATATTGTGTACACATCCTGATATAGCTATATTGTTGGCTTAGTCAGTCGTTTCCAGTCAAATCCAGGGCCGAGACACTGAAAGGCAGTAAAGGATATTTAGATCTAAAGACGAAAATAGATTATTGTCTCTGTTTTCAAAGATCAGATATAAGTCTAAAAGGTTATTCAGATGTAGATTGGGTTGGGGACCTAGATGATAGAAAATCCACATCAGGCTATGCGTTCTTGTTGAATGGTGGCGTCATCTGATGGAACAGCAAGAAACAAGCTTGTATAGCTTTGTCAACTATGGAAGCTAAATATGTGGCATGTTCAACGGTTGTACAAGAAGCAGTCTGGTTAAGAAGGTTCATGAACCATCTGAAGATTGCTGAGGACAATGAGAGTCCAGTAACTGTCTACTGTAACAATCAAGCTGTAATAGTTTTTTTCAAGGATCCCAAATATCATAGTAAAGGCACATATAACTATAAAATATAACTTTATGAGGGATATGTAGCTAAAAGAAAAGTAATTCTTAAGTATGCCCCTACACGTGTTATGCTTGCATATCTTTTTACTAAGCCAATGACTGGAGAGTCATTTAAAGAACATGTAAAGTCTTTGGAACTTCATAGAATGTAATAATATTATAATAACAATCAGATATTGTGATTTGATTGAGTAATTTGTCATAATTTATTCAGTGTATATGATTATGTCATATTCATATAAGATCTCGGTGAGCATGTTGGCAAGTTGAGATTGGTCCACTCACATGGACAATCATCTCTATTTATTAAGTACAAATAAAGGTAAGACCGTTACTTATGGGATAGCTTACGTAGCTGTGATTAGAGATATATTCATAAGTTAAGGTCACCTTAATAATTGTGTTAAGATGAGTTCATTTATGTTGAATAATGATCGAAGTAAATGAACCACCATTTATTGAACTTGTTGAAAGTCAAATTGGAATTCATATGTTGAATTCAGAATTAGACATTAGGTATATCTAGATCAAAATCTATACGATGTTAAATTTGAGGAAAACATGCACTCTTTTTAGTAAGGAGAATAATATCGTAGCATATGATTCATACCACATGTGCTATTATGACAATAAAGGTAGTAGGAGAATAAATCCCTGTTTCTCTACTATGTGAGACTTTTGAGATTATAAGTTAATCTCAGTTTTGTCCTTAGTAATTATTTAGCTATTTACTTAAAGTTTTAATTAGTGTCTGCTACTTTAGCGTATATCCTATGGCTATGGATGATTTGGTCTATAGAGCATAACTAGGAAAACGACTTATTAGAATAAATAAATTCTAGCTAAAAATGAAGATTAAATAGGTTTAAATCTTTTGATGTTATTCACTGGTCAATCCATTTCTATTATGTATAGAAATGATTGTGAATATTGAATATAGAACATGTTCTTGACATAATAATCATTATAAGAGATTAGAGATGTTCATATTAATGTAAATAAAGATTATTAAATTGCATAAATAATAAGATATGAATATCTTCAAGATAATGACTGTGTGCTACCGGGAGATCGGATATTTCATGGATAAAAGCTATGTGCCACCAGGAGAGAGAGAGGCTATGTGTCATTATGAGAATATCTCTAATTCATTTAGAAGAGTGGCTAAGTAAAATGTAACAATTTTGTTAGCATTGATTGCTCAAAGAGCGGCTATGTAAGGTATAACAATCTTCTTAGCAACTATCGCTCAGTGTGCTTGTTGTCGCACGAACCATTTTTCCTAATGTATAAAATGACTAGATGTTCTTGTATAGTTTTTGTGACTAGACGACCTTTGGGGATTGACTTGGATGAGTGAGAAATGTTAGACGTGTGCTTGGACGTGTGCAGTTACTACACACGTTGCCAAGTGAATGACACATGTTGTCGAGAGAGTGGGCAAGAGGTGATCACTCTTCTCCCTATAAAGCGTCCAAGAAAATCAAAAGGTTGGGCCGATTTTATATCATTGGAGGGGGTTCATTCACGAAAGCAAAGGGATTTGATTTGTGAAGAGTTTTTCATTCGTAATTCGTCTTTTAACAACAAGAATGAAGAACACAAGATCATTGTAAGGCTTTCTTCTCCGATTTCTTTAAGGGGATTACTGTAATTGTTTATAGTTTTTCTTTCTTTCGCAATTAGATTTCATACATCTTAGAATCAACAGTCCCAGCGTCCACATTGCAGTTGACCTTCATCTTCCGACCAGGTTACCTGTGGGATCGACCCGTTATTCTTGCGTCGTCAGCTATCTGGCCAATCTGATATCGTCCAATTCAAACCACTTCCACAATGAGAACGACGATGACGATGGAACATGAGCAAATCTCTTTGCTCCCTCCCTCGCTCCTATTTTCCATCTCTCTCTCTCAGTCGCTCGCTAGTCATCAATCATTCCACTCCCATTGGGAAAAGAACAGGACAGACGAACCTTCCTTTTAGAAGAAAGAAACTGATACGAAACCTATTTAAGTGAGGGTAAATTTTAAATTGAGCAATGATATGCTCAAGGAAAAAAACTCAAAGATAGGCACATAAAGTCATGGCCCACCATTTCACTTTTTGTGAACCCCATCACTTTATGTCTATCTTGAGCTTTTCCTTAAATTTGTTTACTTGAACATATCATTTTTCTTTTAAATTGGACCCGATTTCACTAGTTGATGTTGGCCCTCCAACTATAGAAATTTTCATTTACTTTACTTTTTTTTTTTGGTGCTTTATAAAGTTATTTTGGGTGGAAATAAAAAAAGAAAATCTTTTTTTATTAAATCATAGAAGAAAACAATTTATTTATTTATAATTAAAACAATACCTATCTGGCCTTAATATATTTTTATTTTTAAAAATATCTTTACTTTTATATTATTATTGTAACTACAAGATCATAACTATAACAATATAGATACTTTAACTTTGATTAATATTTTAACTACCTTTTATAGATATTTTATCTTTAATTAATATTATATTGTAATAATTATAAATCTTATATTTAACAATTATAAATCATAACTAGATGGTGTTTATTTTTGTCAATATTATATTATAATAATTACGGTATTTTATGATAGTCATAACATTGATTATTGTTGTAGGACTATGAATCAACTATAACATAATTTATTTATGATCAACCCTAATTGATATTATATTGTACCAACTATAGAGTTATAATTGTATAATTCTATTAACTATAGAATGCTGTTACAATATTAATTGATATTTAAGTAAACCACTCGAACATCGGGGCTTTGAAAAGCAAGCTTGACCAATGAAACAATAACATACACATCAGGGTGAATATCAGATGCAGAGGTAAGAGGATAATGCTGCTTCATTAAGAGAAAAGTTGTATCATAGTTCATGGAAACTTCATTAAACGTGGCATTTTGTGGCATACCAAGTCATCAAGAGTATGTATGGTTGAATTTTTCTATAATATAATCAATATAATTTAATAAAAGGAAAATTGATATTCTGGTGCATAAATGCATATCAAATAAGTTTGCTGTTGATTCACTCGGAGTGTCCCAAATCCACAACCTGCCAAAAAGATGATGTAAAACGAATTCATAATCCGATGGCTAAAAGCATTAACACCGAGATTGAGTATAAAAAGTAGAATACTTACTGGCAAAAACCTTTCTGAAGAAACAAAAAGAATTATCTAATGGCAATAAAATTCACAGAAAATTAATCTGAATCCTTTACATCTGCTGCACTTCAACCCTGTAGAAAGCAGAAAGTACTTCTGGCAAAAACCTTTCTGAAGAAACATAAAGAATTATTGGCAAAAATGAAAAAGGATGACTTTTTTTATTTGAGTAGTTTCAAAAATAAAAATATACTGAAAATTCTAATAAAAAAGGCACCATTTTAATTTTGCCAAAGAATTATCTAATTGCAATAAAATTCACAAAAACTAACCTAAATCGTTTACATCTGCTGCACTTCATCCCTGTGGAAAGCAAAAACTTATTCATTCACTAGTTACAAATTGCAAAAAGTAGATCAGTACTGAAAGGCATACACACCTATAGAATTAACGGAATTCGTCATGATAAATATAATCATTTTCCTCGCTGAAGATAACGCTATAAAATACATAAGGGTTGTCAATCATCTCTTTCAAACTTAAACGACCATCTTTATCTGTATCAGCCTGAAGTTGTCATGATTATTAACGGATTAGTGAAAAAAAAAGTACAACTTATTCTCTTTTTTTAGTAAATAGCAATTCTATTTATTTCAAAAATAAAGCTGCAACACCTCAATTCTTCAGAGAAGTAGTTGACATAAGAAAATTCCTTAATATGCATAGCAAAATTATATAATTCAAAACCAAGAGAAATGCCACAATGATCTTATTCAAATTTGAAAAGGAAAATATTAGGACAGAAAATGAAAAAAAGTGCGCCCTCAATAAATTATAGGTCCTCTTTCCTACATCACAATTGTGGTGAGCATTTTGCATATAGATTGACTAACTCCATGACAAAATATGTTTCAATAGAATGAAAGATTAAACCAACTATATGAAAGTTCAGCTTGGCATTGTGTCCTTTACTCCTTTCTACAATTTACCAAATATATTAAGAAAAAAGAGATGAGGCAGTGTTGAATTGAATGAGACATCAGTCCAGCAAATCATGACAGCATATTCAAAAGGAAGCAACTGGTAAACATCAAAGGATCAAAGCCACTATAGAGCATTTAAAAAAAAAAAAAAATTGAAGCATCATTTGTATGGCAAGTGAAAGGGGGCAATCCAGCTCTACAGAAACCAGATATACAACATTACTCACCAATTTTTGTGGCGTCATGTCTAATTAAAGAATTGCTTATAATGAAGAAAAAACAATTTATGAGAAAAATACAATCATTTGATACAGAAAAAAATGTCATTCATGAGCTATTAAATTTTTAGCATTTTACTATTATTAGTATTATGCAGTTTTAACAATACCTGGGAAATTACATAATCAGCTTGCTGCTTTGCAAAGAATCGTTCTGATGGGTGCAGATCGTTAATGATTGGCTTCAGTTCATTTGCCGATAGAAAACTGAAAAACTGATATGGTCAATATTCACAATAGAGTATGACTTCATAATATTTTTATTGCAGTTAATCTATTAAAGACATACCCATCATGGTCCAAGTCAAGTTGTGCAAATAATTGTTTAGCTTGTGTCTCACTTGAACTGCCTGCCCCATGAGTTGAGCTAGAAAATTCATCATAATTTCTTATCAAGCGAAATAAACTGGTTAAGTATTCATGATAATTGAGCCTTCCATCATCATCTTTATCTCTTTCCCTGTGAGAAGACAAAACAGACCTTATTAGCAACATCAAATGTTAACTTTAGAAGCCTTCTTCCATTTTTGTCTTTATTTCGTTCCCTAAAAAAGACCTTGGCCAGATCATATGCTTGATTAAATTGTCCAGTTAGATTTTGAAAAGTTAAATAAGGTTTCCGTCACTGATTTTGTAAAGGTGATCCTTTGTCACTAGGTGACAAGGTTCAAATAAAAAATAAAAAAATTAAGGCTGATGCTTCAAATTTTAAATAAACTACAAGTAATATTGCTATTTCAAATGTGAAATTGTATAACAATGAGTATACCATCTTTTATATGTTGGCCATGATGGCTACTTTGCCCATTTAAGATAAAGACACCCCTGCGTGGCTAACATGCTGATTGAGTGACACAACTGAGACCTGTTAATTCCCCTTGGATACAACAAATTAAAACAAATTCAACAATTCTACTATTCATGAAATATTGTTCTTCACATTTCAGTAGTAATAGGCTCCACAACTCAGATTCTGCTACTCCCATTAATCCTCCAGACAAGATGATAAATCAGTGATGAAAATGGCACCCGTGATGAGGCTGCAAATGAACCTATCCCATTCTACAATAAACCAACATTCTAGGGTACCTTCGGGATGCCCTTTTTATTGGGAAATTTTCAGGATTTTTTATTTGATCAAACTTTCTTCAACATGATCTGTAGGTAAACAGTATAATAAATTAAATTGCTTGAAAATCCATCAAATCATGGGGGAAAAAAGATGAAATAAGTTGGAATTTTGTCTAACTAAATTGATTTTGCCAAACTCGATGAATGGGGCCAACTTTTTCTACATGGAAAGACATGCATAAGATAGTCCGTTTTCTCTTGAATTCTAACTTAAATCCCTCACATCCTCATGAGAAACCAGAAAACCATTGTTGCATATGATCTACAACAAAGTAAACCAAGTGTCTCATCCATCTCTTCTTTATTTAGTATTTATTGCAAATATTAAATAATATCATTGATTAAGAGAGAATATAGTTCCTCTTCAATCAATATTGTGTCAAAACACCATCCCAATTCAACCCAATAATATAGAATATTAGATAATAATATATTCTAGTAAATAACATATTAGCATAAAAATATCATTTATAGCTTTGTGTTAATGAATGTGATAGTATTAAATCTTTGTTCTATATTAATAAAATATAATTAATTATCTATTAATAATGCAAGATAATTTTTATTTTTATTAAATAACAACAATAATAATGTGATACTGTTAACCTAATAATAACAACACCATGAAATCATTTCTAATATGAATAATCTAATTAACTAATTTCATTATCAAAATCCCGTTACTATGCAATTTCATAATGCATAATATGTATCTTCGCTATGAACATCATTTTTATAACAAAATATTTTTTTTATCTTTCTTTAATTTTTCCGGCATTTCCATTTTCCGTTACTAGTCCAATACGATGGACACTTAAATTTTTTGACCAATCCTGACACAACACTGATTTTGAGAACACCAAACAAAAAAATTACTGTCTCCAGTAGTTGCAAGAGATGCAAAGCTCAGGTGTGAGGACCATACCAAACAAAAAATATATATATAATGGCACATTATACCAAATAGAAATGCACAGTTGCATTTCTTCTAGTAAAGAGTAAATAGTTGTTTTTATAAACTCAAGAAGGGAAGAAAAAACTATTAGTACCCTAAGGTAGTTTTGATGTGATCAACCAAGTCAGGTTAGGTCCTGTTGGTTTTTAACCCTGTGTTTAAGTGTGCAGGAACTTAGGAGCACAGGAAGTCGAGCAAAAGACGCGGCTAGCGAAAAGGATAGCATGGGAGAGAGCTGACGGGCTCAGTGCATCTGAGGGACGAGCTGTTGCGGAAGAGTACGCAGGCGGACGAGAAGGAGGCGCACGACATTTTGGACGAGAAGCGGAAGCGGAAGATTGCCTGAAGGGCGAAAGTTGGGTTCGGGTGAGCCCTATTCCGGATGGCCTTGATCACTCAAGCGAGCGGAGCCGGAGTAGAAGATCCGAACCAATGCGAGCGGGACCGGAGTGGAAAACTTGGAACCCTTCCGAGCGTCCGGAACCAAAACTTAGCCATTTGCAACGTGGCGCGCCCCGCTGCGTCGGGGATAAACTTTTATCTCATTCTAGGCGTCTGGAACCCTTCCAGGCGTCTGGAACCCTTCCAGGCGCCCCGAGCAGGGCTATAAAAGCAGCTCCCAGAAGCTAAACACAACAAGAAAAAGAGAGAAACAACACTTGTAATTGATTTAGTTTCAGTTTAGCTTTCTAGTTATGAGATTTAACTACTGTAAGGGGCTTCTCCGCCTAGAGAAAAATTTTAGTGAGCTTTACATCTTACTTGATTAACAACCTCCTCGATTGTAACCAAGTAATTTCTTTGTTCCTCGTCTCTTTTAGTCTTTTAATTATTTCATGCAAGTGTTGATAATTATTAAGCTATAAAGTCCAAGGAAGGTTGTTTTTCTTTGCAAGGCTATTCACCCCCTCTAGCTGGCCGCCAAGGGTCCTAACAAGTGGTATCAGAGCAAGGACGCCTCAAAAGGACTAACCGCCGACTGAAGCAAACAAGAAATGCCAGAGCTAGCATCTACCCATCAACGTTTGAGGGGGAGTTCGTGTTTTAGAAGCAACGAATGGAGGTATTTCTTAAAACATATTTTAATATTTTATTAATAATGAAATATAATTATGAAGCACCAAAGAACACGAACGAAGAAGAACTCGAAGAACACCTCTGAACCAAAAAGCAGCGCGACAATTTTACGTCAAACGGTAAGGTTGAATTTCATCTTATAAGCGTACTACCGGTTGAGGATCTCGACAGAATCGACAACTACCAAAGTGCAAAAGAACTTCGGGAAAAGTTCTTGAAGCTCCACGAAGAATCGAAAGAAGCCGAATCCAACTCTTCAATGGACACCAAATCGTCATCAGAAGAATCAGAAACTGAGGAACTTGCCAGAACAACTCTTATAGCCGAGTACCTACTTGAAAACAATAAAAGTTCGTCCAAGATGAGCATCGATGAAGGGGGGGGGGGGGTGGGGGGATCAGAGGAAAACTACGATGAAGGGGGAGCATCAGAATACGAGGTAAGTCAGGTGCGTTGCCTTATCTCCTGAAAAGTCGTTTAAATTTATTAAAATTCTTTCCAAGGATTTAGTAAAATTAAAAAAAGAAAATATAGACTTGAAAAGACAATTAGCTAATGCATACCTCTTAGATTAAATGCTAAATTAAAAATACAAATCGAAAATTTTAAAAATCATGCATGCTCAAATAATCAAAATATTAGGAGATATAATAATTTAAATTGGTATTTTAAATACCATAAGGGACAAATTCAGAAAATTTCACAAAAATATATTCCTAAGAATTTCTTGATTAATCTAGTAGGTAGGAACCTATTTTGAGTTCCAAAATCATATCTAGATTAATTGATTTCTTAGGGCTTTCAGAAAGAAAGTTAAATGTTTAAATTCTTTACGAGGCTTTGTCTAGAAATGGTTGATGCTCCAATAACCAAGAAGGCCTAATGTCTTGCCACAGCCTAGAAGTCAATTACTGAATTGAATGTTTAATTGGTGAAGCATTCAACTAATGCTTTAACTTTTTGCTGAAAACTTTATTTAAAGGTCTAATCATTAAAATTTGTGAAGGGGAGCCTTGGCGCAACGGTAAAGTTGTTGCCATGTGACCAAAAGGTCACGGGTTCGAATCCAGAAAACAACCTCTTGCAAAAAGTAGGGTAAGGATGTGTACAATGGATCCTTCCACGGGACTCGCATGGCGGGAGCTTCGTGCACCGGACTGTTCTTTTTTAATCATTAAAATTTGTTTAAGTTTTTTTTTAAGGGTTAATCTAAACAATCTTTTGAAATTTTTATGAATTAGTAATCAAAATGCAATTTTTTTAACCTTTAAAGTTCTTATGAACTTTCTGTGAATTTTTTTTTTAACCATTGCTAAAGTTTTTTTTAATCAAAATTTTTTGAAACTTAACTTTTTATATATTTTATTTTTCCCTTAGACTTTTTAGACCTTCCAAGTACTATGTTTAACGTACCCCACTTTTAAATATGATCAAAAAGGGGAGTAGTAAGATTAAGTCAAGGGGGAGAGTAGTACAATTTTATTTTTTTTTATTTTTGTACTTTACTTGCAATATTTTGCAAAAATTATAACTACTATTTGTTTAGTTTTACCCTAACTTAACTTGAGTTTGCTCACATCAAAAAGAGGGAGATTATTAATACCCCAAGGTAGTTTTGATGTGATCAACTAAGTCAGATTAGGTCCCGTTAGTTTTTAACCTTGTGTCTAAGTATGCAGGAACTTAGGAGCTCAGGAAGTCGAGCAAAAGACGCAGCTAGCAAGAAAATGACACGCGAGAGAGCCGACGGGTGCAGCGGAAGAGTACGCGGGCGAACGAGAAGTAGGTGTGCAGCGTTTCCAAGGGACTAGAAGCCGGAGCGGAAGATTGCTCGAAGGACAGAAGTTAGGTTTGAGTGATCCCTATTCCGGATGGTCGAGATCACCCAAGCGAGCGGAGCAGAAGCAGAAGATCCGGACCAATGTGAGCAGGACTGGAGCGGAAGACCCGGACCTGGTCCGAGCGCCCGGAACCAAAACTTAGCCATTTGCGACATGGCGCATCCCGCTGCGTCGAGGATAAACTTTTATCCCATTCCAGGCACATGGATGGAGGATAAACTTTTATCACATTCCAGGTGTCTGAAACCTTCCAGGCGCCCCGAGCAAGGCTATAAAAGCAGCCCTGCTCCCAGAAGCTAAACACAACAAGAAAAAAAAGAGAAACAACACTTGTAATTGATTCAATTTCAATTTAGCTTTCTAGTTGTGAGATTTAACTACTGTAAGAGGCTTCTCCGCCCAGAAGAAAATTTTAGCATGTTTTACATCTTCCTTGGATTAACAACCTCATTGGTTGTAACCAAGTAATTTTTTTTGTGCGTCGTCTCTTTTAGACTTTTAATTATTTTATGCAAGTGTTGATAATTATTAAGCTATAAAGTCCGAGGAAGGTTGTTTTTCTTTGCAGGGCTATTCACCCCCCTCTAGCCGTCCGCCAAGGGTCCTAACAAAAGCATGTGAAGAAAGCACATATAATATTACTGATGATCCAGATATTTCATTACTAGCCAAACTCGGACGAATACAAACTAAATAATTCATAATCATGAAGTCAGGGATAAAATATTTAACATTAGTAGCACTTGTAAGACATTTGCAAAACTAGCTTATGGAGCAATATAGCCCAGATTTCTAACTAGAGATGAAGGATGGAAGAGAACAATTCATAAGCATTATATATAATGGTCCAAGGTAAATTTTGCACCTTATCTCTTCTCGACATAACCACTCAATCAACTTTGGATTATTAGTGTCAGCTGGATGAAGGAAGCTGAAGGAACAAATCAAAGAAAGTAAGTAGCAAGAATAAACTAGTAAAAGAGCAGAGACAAAAGAAGCAGAAAACATACTCATTGAACTCTGTCAAATTGAGGCAACCATTGCCATCCATGTCAGAGGCATTGAAGTGCTCCTCTTTCCACCAACCAACTTTCTCATCGGTTAAATTGTAATCTAGGAAGATTGGAATGAAGAAGATTAATCATACAATGTTCATGTTCAACCACAGAAAAAAGAACATTTATATTTAATTGTCATGCCGGACATACTCCTTTTTGTATATTTCTGGGCTCATGAAAAGGATACAAGCAATAGAACTTGTATTAACAGTCTAATGTTGATTAATATGCATTACCATGCTTCCGGTATCAGAAAGTACAACACAGATAATTGCAAATGTCATACCTTGAAGTACAGTCACAGTTGATTAAAACATGTAATGGAAAATCAAATTTAGAATTAGAAAAATGAAACTACTTAAATTTGAGAGTTTATGCAGATAATGATTTGATCAGCGACAGTTGCGCAGAATAAAAGTTTAAACAGCATCTCTGGTATCCAACATGACCTAGTAGGTTCTTGTGAGCTATACCCAACTGAATGATATGGAGGCGCATGGATCTAGGAAGGGCTCCAACCATCAACTTTACAAAAGTTCTATTGTGATAAATATATTAAAATGTTCAGTGATAAGCTTTATAAGTTTATATTATGAAAGCCAGGTTATACTTACCATGAAAGATGCAGCGTAACTTGTGTAATCAACTCAATGGAAAGGACCAAAGCAACATCATAAAGGCAGTAATGTCGACCCAAAAATATCATGTTGGGTATTGCCATACAATATTAGAATGCATTCTTAAGTTTGATGATAACTAACAAATTATTACTACTGAATCAAATTGAGCTATTGGTCAAACTAGCAAATTTAGTGAAGCTCAATTACGAAATCCATAAATGAAATTTACCAACATGCAAAAGCCACTTGGACACCTGTTAGAGCAGAGGGAGCATAATTGAAGTGGAGTGTTAGAAGAAGAGCAAATTGAATTCATGCTACCAAGACATGGTGTTAGCTGATTTTAGATATCAAATCCCAAACCAACCTAAAACCTTTCTACCTATCCTAAAATCCTCTAGGTGATCCTGTTGATGTTCCTAGACTTGTTCTTAAAGCTCCCAGAAAACCAATGATTCAAAAGAAAAAACAAAATTTGAGAAGATTTACAAGTGATAGGAGGATAGTTGCAAATGCCAATTCCACAACTAATAGACATGTGCATTACTTAGATTTGTTTACGAGTTTACAATTTCAAGCAATTTGAAATGGCTGATTCAGCTTAATCTTGTGTCCTTTCTTTTCTAACTGATATGTCTTTCTCCAAAGGATTCCCATTCTCTACCCATTCCTAAATAACAGTCAATTGATTCCAAATTGCAAGAACCTAATGCTCAAATATTTACTCCTCTAAAAGCCTTTCTTGACCTTAAAGATCTATTACCATACACTAACTTATTATTGATTCCTTCAAGACTAAAAAAGGGGCATTTATGAAGGTCAAACACATTGGGGAATTAAGAATTGACTACATTGTATGAGCAATTTCAAATCCTTTCATCATTTAGTTTTATCATCTCTTGTTGCTTGTTTGCTTAGGTCCTAAAGAATGTGCATTGAGTGTTTGTATTCTTTGTTGAGACATATTTGTTTTAGTTAGATTGATCTGTAAAAGAAAATTAGAAGATTGTATGTGGCTTTAAGGTATCTTTAGATCAATGACTAAGGTGAACCTCATACAAGAACAACCTAGGGGTAGATAGGAGGAATCTAAGACAAGGGACCAATCAAGGGCTTGTTATAATAGCAAATAAAGATTAAATTTATTGTAAATTGTAAAATAAAATATTGAATATGAGAAAACGTCATTTTAATTGAAATTTTGAGAAGAAAGTTCATGGAGGAGGAGATTATTAATAAAACCTTAATTCGTCTTGTTTGCAATTGGTTCTTCATTTGCATTTGGATTGACCTTGATAGTTTATTATGCTTTAAGCTTGGTTGTGGAGTTGGCTGTAAGTTGTATGATTGAATATGACTATTGTCGTATGAATTATCATCCAAATAGGGATAAATTAAAATTAATGGCATAGTTTCTTTGATGAAAACATTTGACTCACAAGATCTTTCACTTTCATCAGGCACACCTAAGTTTCTATTTTTCCAAATTCTTGCACCTCCTCTTTCTACCCCAAGATACACTTACTTAATGAAATTTAACATCTTTTTCTTTTTAATTATTTTATTGCTCAAACATAACCATTTTGACAAAAAAAAAAAGTGGATTTGTAAAAACCAAATATATATAGAGAGAAAATTATATATTTTTGAATGGAAGCAAATTAAAAAGGGTTATAAAGAAGTTTTTGTAATCACATTGATGGGTAGTTTGAACTAGAAAATTGTAATTTTAAATGAAAAAAAAAATGGCATTGCTCTTCCTGAGACTCTCAAGAAGCTTTTGGTATAATTTTTAGCAAAATATGAATTCTTTTGGGTTATCAAAGATTTTTTGCAAAAACATCTTAGGGTTTACTTCGAAAATTTGTTCTCTTCAACTCAATAAAATTGCAGATATTCCTCTTTGAACTCCTAGAAAACCTTCAGTATATATATAGATTTTTTGTTTTGGGCCCAAATGAATTGTTTCAGGTCATCAAGATACAAAAAAAACACTTTGATTGACACTTTGAACTCGGAAGTGGTTCTTTTCAATTTGGAAAAAAAAAAAAACCTAGACTCACAGAAAGCCTTTGATTTTTGGTTAATGAGTTATTGTGGGCCATCAAGATGTTTTTTATGGATATTTTTAACACAGTAATAATTCTTCCCGATTCAAAAATACTAGAATACTCTATTCAAGGAAAGCTCATGTATGACATTTCTAACCAATACAAGTTGTCTTGGCCATTAAGGTGTTTTAGATGAAAATAAAATATCAGGACACACACACACAGATATATATATATATATATATATATAAAGTGAACAATAGAAAATGTTTGCATATTAAATTCAGGTACACCTTATCTGTTAGATGAGGTTGAAATTTGTTATATTTTCTCCTATCCACTCTTCCAAACTTGTTAAGTTCAGGTACACCTTATTTCAGTAGCCGTTTGAAGTCAAGAACAGAATTTATAGCACAGATTGGAGGAAAAAGATCCTGACAGTTTAAGTTCATGTCGTATATCTGATGCATTATACTGCTTTATCCTCAATCGAACTTTAAGATTGAAAACAAACTTCAGTTAGATAGTTCCAAGGTCCAGATCCTATCCTCAAAAACAAAGTAAACTCCATGTTGCAAATTAAGCAACAAATTAAACGATAATTCCACATAAAGACTAAATTTCTCGAGCTAGAACAGAAATATCAGGCCTAGGGAAAAAAAATTGTGTGATCTGAGAGAAACCTAAAATATATTTGAAAAGAGTGACATTTCGCTAACCGTGAGTTCGGCGGACCCAGTTTGGAGGCTCGTACTCCTGGAATGAAATGCACCCGTCATGGTCCTTGTCACGGAGCTCTATGTCTCGCCGAGTCCGGTGCAATACCTCGTTCTCCGCCTGCTTAAAGTTCCACTCAGTGAGCTCCTCGTGGGTGATGAACCCGTCTTGAGGGGAAACATCGATCTTGGGAAAGAGAATCTTGATGCGGTCGGTGACATTGAATTTGTCTTCGTCGTTGATGTAGTCCTCAGCGTCCGTGAATTTCTCCCACTCCGGCTGGGGCTCGGCGGGCGGGGCACCGCCGATCGAGACAAAGTGATTCCTCTCCCACTCACGATCATCGCGGATGATCTCCATCTCAGAGATAATCGGGTCGAAAGGGATGCGATGGCGGTCGCCAGGGGTGCGAGCGATGGCGGCGGTTCGGAGCTTGAGGCGGCGGTGCGGCCGATGCTGGCGGCGCGGAGGGAGGGAGAGGAGGAGGAAGAACATAAGGGCTACGGTTGCATACGCCGCCACTACAGGGACGACGCACCTCGCCATGCCTTCTCCTCCTCCTCAAAGCCGCGCTGCTTTTTGTTTGATCCGATCGAACGAAGCTGGGACGAAGAGAAGATGAGGAATTGGAATTGGAATTGGAATTGCGGATTCAAAGTCAGCACTCACCCAGTCACATTCTCACCTGTACCAGAACCAACTCTTTCTCGGTCCGCAATTGGTTGGTAACTAAAGACGGTAAACGGGAGAGTACCAAAACGTTCGGGTCGCCAACTGTTAATGATTTTGTGCTGGAAGCCTTGGAGATGCCAATATCGCAATATTCCCAATTGCTCGTCAGCGCACCGATGCCGATTTAGATGAGCATTAATTTCTTTTATTTATAAGAAACACATGTCGCCCTGGGTCAACAGTGGAGTCCGCGGGGCAACGTCGCCATGATTTAGCTTTTCAACGGATGATCAACACATGTAAAATTTAAATCTGAGTTAACCTTCCAGTTATATATAAACTGAATCGATCAAAACTAACATGTCAAGATTTCTAGGTTCTATTCCTTTTTTTATGGAGGTTTAGTTTTATTTCTCAAATAAATGTGTCAAATAGTTTCTTTTATTTTAATCTTGGTTAGATTTAGAAATCTGTTAATAGTATTAACTTTTTGCACTAACAATGAAACTTACGGATTTGTAAATTATAAGTTGTCCACAATCTAGAATTGGATATAAATTTTGGTGCGATCTTATATGCATCAATAACTTAGCCTACTATATCGAGAAATCAAAAATACTTTTACAAAAATCATTAAATTTTATTTTATAAAATTTGTATTAATATCGATATTAATTATTTTTCTTATTTATATTTTTGCATCTAAATTAATGGGATGGTGGTTTTTTATTTCCTATTTTAAATATGATATTCCTATTTTCTTTGGGGTAAAAACTTACTAGGATTTTTTTCTTTTAAATAGTCAAAAACACGTCTCATCTTAATTTTTTTTTAATTAAAAACAAAGGTGCTTCACATGTTCAACTGCCCAACTATTTTCTATTATATTATTTCTATTCTCGGGACAATATACTATGGTAAGATTTTTAAAATATTATTCACGTATTCATTAGTTTGATCTTTAATTATAGTGTATTTATAAAAATTTTTCCTTCAAATAAGAGATGCAACTAAAGGATATTGGGCTTCTGGGTTAACCGTCATGTGCGCTTTTTGATTTATTCTAATGACCGGTAGAAAATTTTCGTGGGGTCAGATCAGTCATCTTAGGAATAATTAATAAGACTAACTGAGATTATCATTTATTTCTATTATTAATTTATATTTATATTTTTCATCAAAATTTTGAATCGATAATGTATTGTAATAATTACAAACTCGTAGCTATTATATAGTTATAATAGTTATATATTGTTTCATAGCTGGTACATTTGAGTTATCTATCACATAGTTATAGTAACTACTATTTTATAATTATTATAACATGAATAAGTAAACACGCTAAATCTAAACAGCTATTCCAAAATATAGGCACAAAAATAACTTCTCTCCTTTTATAAGTTCACCAAGTGAGTCACAAACACAAAGCAGTATCACTCTACTTCTTGTATGTTTTTTTTAATCCAGGCATCTAATTTTTTTGAACTAACTAATTTAGATGATGATCAATTCGATCTTACAAAAGTTTTTCACTAGCTGCTAAGATTATTTCTTTATTTGTTTCCCACCAGCCATTAAGGTAAATCAAAAAGTACTCATGAAGGTCCATCCAAAACGCCCAGCATTCTTAGACTTATCATCTTACTGAAGGAAAATCTTTATAGTACACCGTAATTGAGATTCGACTTTTAAATACCTGATTAATTATTTGAGCATCATTATGTTTGATTCTATTCTTTGTCGATTGTTCATCTTTTTATTTTTTATTTTTGAAATTTTGCTGCTGATATGTTTTTTTTTGGATGCAAAATATATAAGAAAATCTCTCTTTGATCTGCATGATTAATGTTTAGATTCAACCAATTTATCTAATATTCAAATTATAGTAACTATGAAATATAAATAAGAAATAATAACAAGAATAATGTGGGAGTGAGACATGATTTTGATAAAAAAAATCAAAATAGAATGCTCTTTTGATGATTTAGAAAGGGGGAAAATAATATCATTTTGATTTTTTTTATAATTTAGGTATCTAATTTTTCGAACTAATTAATTTTAAAGTGATCAATTTAACTCATAAAATTTTTACATCGATTATTAAAATAATAAATAAAACACTCACAAAGATTGGTCGAGGTTAGATTTATTGTTCCACTCGATTTTTTAAATATCTAGTTAGACATTAAAAAGGTCTCACTGCTGCACCTTAACCTCAGGATGATTTTTACCCTTCTCCTTTTATGAGATGTTGACATATTTATGCTCAATTTTACTAAAAAAATGATCGAAAGCTAATTAGGCCTGAATTGGTAAAAGAAATTACAAGCAAAATATTGATAAAAATTTACATCATTTTCTATCAATTTGATAAATCCACTTGAGTAACTCATCCGAATCACACAGCTTTACCGAACTTAGCCTAATTATATCATTTTCATCAATTACTGGTTTTAATATGATTAGCTGCCACAAATAAATTATCATTCGGGTCTTACGCAGAGGTAAGCTTGATTCGGTCAATAGAGAGTCTGGTGGCTTGCTTCATGATTTGGTCAAGATAAATTTCACGTTACCTGACCAGCCAAGCCTACTCGACTAGTTGAGTCATTAACCTCCTGACTTCCCGAGCAGTCTAACCTACCGAGCCAACTCAACCAGCCGATTCATCAACCTCTCAACTTCCTGACCGGTCTGACCCGCCAACTTCTTAAGCGATCTGACCTACCAAGTTGACTCAACCAATTGAGTCATATGTTGGTACCCCGTGATAGTTTGGATGTGATCAATCAAGTCAGGTTAGGTCCTATTGTTGTTTAACCCTATGTCTAAGTGTGCAAGAGCTTAGGAGCACAGGAAGTCGAGCGAAAGACCCGACTAGCGAGAAAGATGACACAGAAGAGAGCTGACAGCCTTAGTGCATCTAAGGGATGAGGTGCTACGGAAGAGTACACCGACGAACGAGAATGATGCGCGCAACGGTCCGAGGGACGAGAAGTCAAAGCAGAAGTCTGCTCAAGGAAGAAGGCCGGAAATTGGATTCGGGTGAGGCGGAAGGCGCCTTCAACCAACCGTGGAAGGCGCCTTCTAGCCCCATGGAAGGTACCTTCGACCAAGCTGATTTTAGTCGTTACCAAAGGATAAAGCTTTATCCTTTGGCGCCTCGCTGGAGGCACCTTCCAGCCGTATGGGAGGTGCCTTCAAGGCACGGATATGATTTTTCAGGCGGTATAAAAAGACCCCTGGACATAGAAAATAGACAACAACTTTTGTATTCATTTCCTAACTACTTTCTGAGCTTCCAACGAGTGTAAGAGACTTCTCCACTTTCAAAGAAGAAGATCTTTAGTGTGTTTACTTGCCTTGGATTAACAACCTTCCCGGTTGTAATCAAGTAACTCTTTTGGCCTTATTTTTTTTGTTCATTTATTCTGTTTTTGTTTTTTTATTTTTTTACACTACTAATCTGAGTTAAGAGTCAAGGAAAGTTTTTCTTAACAGCAGTTCACCCCCCCCCCCCTTCTTCCGGCCTACTTGGGCCAACAAGTGGTACAGCTTCAGGAGAACTAACCATCGAACGAAGCACACGAGATGATCGGATCAAGCATCCACCCACCAAAGTTCGAGGGGGAATTCGCCAACCGGAAGAAAAAAATAGAGGTATTTTTCAAAACTGATTTCGATTTATTTTTAATAATGGAATTTGGTTTTATATCACCCGAAGGCAAAGAAAAATACCACTAGACTAAAAAGGAGCAAGTCGACTTCATAGCAAATGACAAAGTAGAGTTTCATCTGCTAAGCGTTTTACTGCTATAAGAAGTCAACCGGATCGAAGCCTACGAGTCGACGAAGGAGCTCTGGGAAAAATTCCTGGAACTACACGAAGGAACCTCGGAGGCGAAACTCGCGAGACGGGATCTGCTCAGAAACCAGATCAGCAACATCAAATTAGAAGAAGGCACAACCGTTGCACACCTTCACTCCAGGATCAAGGAGCTCATTACTGGACTCACGAATCTTGGAGAAAAGGTAAGCAACTGAGATTCACTAAGGTAAGCACTTAACGCAATCCCTAAAAATCTTGAATGGGGATCATTAGTAGATTCTTATTATATATCTAAAGATCTTGATTTCACTACTTTAAATTAGTTATTTTCAACTTTTGAAGTCCATTAAATGAGATGTGTAGGTCCAAAGAAGGAGCATAACATTGCCTTAAAAGCAAAGATGGACAAACAAGATTTAAAATCTTCTCTCAATAATAATGAAACAACGGTGATGGTACATAAGTTTAAAAAATTATTTAAAACTAAAAAATTTGATCAAATGCAGGGTAGAAGAAGAAGAAGGATAAGATGCTACCACTATGATGAAGAAGAGCATGTGAAAGAGAACTGCCCTAAATTGAAAGACAAGGACAAGAGTCAGAACAAGAAGCATCGAACTTTAAAGGCAACGTGGGATGAAACTGTTGGAGGATCGGTGGCCGGCTAGAAGGGGGGTTGAATGGACGGCACCCCCAAATCGTTAGCTTCCTACGTATTCGTTAGTGCGCAAGCGGAAATACAAATACTAATTACGAATACGAAAGCTAAAGACAAAGAAAAGAACAAGCAAACCAATACACGTCGATGTAACGTGGTTCGGAGATGATGCTCCTACTCCACGGCTATCCGTAAGGTGGACGATCCCGATCCTTCGGTGGATTAGCCCCCGGAAACTCCGGCTATCTCAAGTCGCTCCTTGTGGGTGGAGAAACCTCACCACAACACACCAAGACCTCTTGGATTCCACAAACACTTGAGCACTTGTAGACTACTAATTAGACCTTAACCACAAGTCATCCTTCGCGTATGCCTCGAAGTCGCTTCCCTCGGCCCTTGTCCTCGCTGCCTTGTCCACAGTCCCTCGGATGCTCCATCCTTCACCGGACCCGAAGCCGTCAACCTGAGTCATATGTGTCACCTGCAGTCCTGCACAACTCAAGTACACATATCAAATAACAAGGGTAAACCTAACTTAAACCCTTTGCCCAAACACCAAAACACATGGTCCCGCGGACCATTGGGATTGCTCCAACAAGTGCTCAAGTGTTTGTGGAATCCAAGAGGTCTTGGTGTGTTGTGGTGAGGTTTCTCCACCCACAAGGAGCGACTTGAGATAGCCGGAGTTTCCGGGGGCTAATCCACCGAAGGATCGGGATCGTCCACCTTACGGACAGCCGTGGAGTAGGAGCATCATCTCCGAACCACGTTACATCGACGTGTATTGGTTTGCTTGTTCTTTTCTTTGTCTTTAGCTTTCGTATTCGTAATTAGTATTTGTATTTCCGCTTGCGCACTAACGAATACGTAGGAAGCTAACGATTTGGGGGTGCCGTCCATTCAACCCCCCTTCTAGCCGGCCACCGATCCTCCAACAAGTGGTATCAGAGCGAGGTTGCTCTCCGTTGGACTAACCGCCAAGGAAGCACAAGATGGCCGGGTTTATTGTCCCTCCAAAATTTGAAGGCGGAAGCCTTGGGGACATCACGTATTGGATGATGAGGATGGAGGTCTTCTTCAACACGGATTGGGATATCATGATGATGATCAAGAAACCGTTCGAAGTCCCAAAAGACAAGAAAGGGAAGAAGCTCCGATCACGACATTGGACGGAGGAGCAAACCACACGGTCAAAGGCAAACGATAAGGTAATATCTATTTTGATTGATATTTTGCCTAATGACGTGATAAGCCGTGTAGGTAAATACGAGAATGCCCATGATTTGTGGAGCAAAATAAAGAAATTTCCATGGGAGGAATTTTCGCCTACACAAGAAGTAGAAGAAAAATCCGAAGAAAGTGATGAAGTGGTCCAAGAGGAGAAGAAGGACCAATCGGATGTGGAGCCTAAGGAGTTGGGTTTAGTAGCTCAAGAAGAGGAGGTGGAGCAAACGGAAGTTGAGTCACGCTCAATATCCGAGGAGGAGAAGGAAGATGAGTTATCATCTACATCCTTAAGAATTGAAGAAGATTCCAAGACAAGTGAAGAAGAGGTTTTGGAAGTGGCCAACATAGTAAGTACCTCCACCGAAGCAAAGTCAAAAGATCACATTGTATGCTTCGGGTGCAATGAGAAGGGACACTACAAGAGTAGGTGTCCAATGAGCAAGAAAAAGGTATCTCCTAAACTCAATTCAATTCCTTTAGAATCTAATTTGAGTTGTAGGAAGAAGAAGGAGAAGAAGCACATTAGATGCTTCACGTGTGGAGAACTTGGACACTACCACACAAGATGCTCGAGGAAGGGAGAGTTCAAGAAGTTGGAGCATCTAAAGAAGTGGGAGAAGAAGAGGAGCTCAAGTCAGGGGGAGCTTCAAGGGTAAGGGAGGTATACCCTAACTTGAAGGTTAATTCAAATTTAAACTCCTCCATGCATGCTAGGAAAATAATGTTAATCATTATATGCCCATGCAAAATTTTGGTTTCAAATATCATGATAGGAATAGGGTAAATGTAGATCATAACCCTAGGAGGCAAATTCATGAAAAACCTAGGAATCGTAGACCTAAGGAGGCCCAAGGCATTAATCCTAAGAAGGGGAGACACATGCCTAAAAAGGGTAGGTCTAGGAATGTCCAAGGTGGACATGTTGACTCTAGGGTTAGGAACCTAGAAAGGGAGAATCAAGCTTTGAAGGCAAAGCTTGATGGTTTAGAGAAATTCCTTAAGAGATTCACTATTGGATCTAAGGGATTAAGTATGGTGTTGGGTAGTCAAAAACCCAAAAATGATAGATCGGGTTTGGGATACCGATCTAGTGTCTCCAAGGCCAAAAGGAGACCATGTGCTAGGGTGGCACATGATAAGGGCAAGGGAAAGTCATCTAAAGCCAATGAGAAGAAATATGCTAGGGTTGCATATGATTATGGCAAAGATGATGTGTTCAAGGTCAAGAAGATAAGGAGATCTTCTAAGGGACATCATTGTGGTTTGGTCACAATAGATGAGTCACCTAGGGAGGTGACTAAGGTAAAGAGCTCTAGGGGGAGCTCCAAGAGTCAATTTGGGACCCATGGCCAATGGATCTCAGGTGGGTACTACTTGGGAGTCTAGAGGAGCCATGGAGTGTGCCAAAAGGTTTGGAGATGGATTTGAGTCTCAAACCTAGGGATTTAGCACACATGGTTTGTGTTTCATGCAAGAAATATGACATTTGGGGTCATATAGCGTGATAATTGGTTTTGGATGTATAGATGTCATGTAAACCAATGCTAGGGATGCATTGTGGGTTGGTATGAGCAAATACATCAAGAGGAAGCCAAAACTAGGACTTTAGGTCAAGGTTCAATTGAACCATTTAGCTAGTTTTGGATTTTGTGTCAATCTTGGGATTGGTGATAGATATATTTTTTAATATATTTTTCCCAAGTAGACAATGGTACAATAGACCTCTCCACAAAATTTGGGAATTTTTGGAGGTCTAGGGAATTTCTGGTGCATTTCTGAAGTTGGCCTGAAAAGGCTGATTTTTTCAGAAATAGGGTACCAGTCGACTGGTACAGATACCAGTCGACTGGTAACAGTGTTTTTGAGCACAGAATGTCTCTGTAAGCTCATTTTATCGATACCAGTCGACTGGTGTCGATACCAGTCGACTGGTAACAGTGTTTTTCGAGCACAGAATGTTTCTGTAAGGTTGTGTCGAAGGGGGCAGTCGACTGGCACTTGGGGCAGTCGACTGATACCAGCCTGAAAGTGTTTTTCAGCGCTGTTCTTGACCATGTCAACTCACCTAGATGTATGGGATCCAAGGGGGATTAATACATGAGTTTAGGGTCAGTTAGATGATAAGTTTTCAACAATTGGGATATTGTTGGAGAACTTTTTGGATGTTAGGCAAAGGGGGAGAAGTAAGGTTTAAATAGGGAAAACCTTAAGTGCCTTTGTATAGGGGGAGCCTTGGGATAGGTTCTTAAAAAGCCCGTGGTAAAATCCTAGCTCATTGGGGAGTTTAGGTGCAGGGGGAGCCTTGGGATAGGTTCTTAAAAAGCCCGTGGTAAAATCCTAGCTCAATGGGGAGCGTAGGTGTAGGGGGAGCCTTGTGATAGGTCCCAATACTTGTTTTGGCGGTTGCCAAGTGTGTAGCCTTGGCAACGTAAGTCCATTCGGCATTATAAGTCCAAGTGTGTAGCCTTGGCATCGTAAGTCCATTCGGCGGAGTAAGTCCAAGTGTGCAGCCTTGGCATCGTAAGTCCATTGTTTTAGCATGTTTATTTGCTATTTGTTTTCCCTAACTTAAACATATTGCCAAACACCAAAAAGGGGGAGATTGTTGGAGCAATCCCAATGGTCCGCGGGACCATGTGTTTTGGTGTTTGGGCAAAGGGTTTAAGTTAGGTTTACCCTTGTTATTTGATATGTGTACTTGAGTTGTGCAGGACTGCAGGTGACACATATGACTCAGGTTGACGGCTTCGGGTCCGGTGAAGGATGGAGCATCCGAGGGACTGTGGACAAGGCAGCGAGGACAAGGGCCGAGGGAAGCGACTTCGAGGCATACGCGAAGGATGACATTGGAGACGAGCCGCGAGCTTGGATGCATCCGAGGGACGAGAGCCAAAGGAAGTAGGCTTGAAGGCAAGAGGTCAAGGCTGCAAAGAAGAGTCAAATGAGTCGTGAGGGTACGAGTGCATGAGAGATTGTACTCGGAGTAAAATCCTAGTTTTAGGGTTTTACTGTAGCGTAGACCATCGAAGCGCATCGTAGCGCTCAGGAAACGAGCATTCGATCGGTGTATGGACCACCGACGATGCACCAAGCGTGAGAGCCGCTGAGATAGCCGTTAGGTGGCATCACCGACTCGTGCAAGGACCAATCGATCGGTAACCCGCAAATCAGGTTCTGATTTGTTCCAAGCTCTATAAGAAGGAGCTTGGTATGGCCGTCCAAGTTGACGAAATTAGACTTGGTTAAGGTCTAATTAGTAGTCTACAAGTGCTCAAGTGTTTGTGGAATCCAAGAGGTCTTGGTGTGTTGTGGTGAGGTTTCTCCACCCACAAGGAGCGACTTGAGATAGCCGGAGTTTCCGGGGGCTAATCCACCGAAGGATCGGGATCGTCCACCTTACGGACAGCCGTGGAGTAGGAGCATCATCTCCGAACCACGTTACATCGACGTGTATTGGTTTGCTTGTTCTTTTCTTTGTCTTTAGCTTTCGTATTCGTAATTAGTATTTGTATTTCCGCTTGCGCACTAACGAATACGTAGGAAGCTAACGATTTGGGGGTGCCGTCCATTCAACCCCCCTTCTAGCCGGCCACCGATCCTCCAACAGAAACGTCATCTGAATCGAAGATAGAAGCCCTCGACGGACTTGCGCTAGTGGCAAGTCACCAAGAAGATGGAGACGAAGCAAGCTCATCCGAAATGAGCATCGAGAGCATCGATGAAGGGGGAGCGACATCGGAAGAAAGCAGTACTTCAGGGGGAGCTTCGGATCACAGGATAGACAAGGTAAGTCAGGTACGATCTCTTCCTCCTGTCAAATTATTTCAATTTATTAAATTAGTAACAAAAAATTGTTGTAAATTAGAAAAAGAAGTTAAGGAATTAAAATCAATACTAGCTAAATCTTGTCGATTAAAAGACTTTAATAAAATTAAAATTGAGAATGAAAATTATAAAAAGAGATAGAAACTTTGAAATATCACGCATGCTCAAATATTCAACATATTATAAAATATAGTGGATTGAATTGGTACCTTAATTACCATAAGGGCTAATTAGAAAATTTTTAAAAAAATACATACCGAAGAAATTTTTAATTAACCCAGTAGGAAGGAACCTATATTTGGTTCCAAAATCATATTTGGACCGAATGTTTTTAAATTATGGCTTTCAGAGTAAATTAAATATTAAATTATTGCCCCTACCCTATCCTTATCTAATACCCTACTAGTGCCTTTCTTGTCCCACAGACTACTATATGTTGGCCAACTTACTAAAGACTTGCATTGTATTGTACTGACTTATCTCACATTTTGTGGCATTCATGATATTCTCACAAACGAGATCATTGGGCGTGGTAATAAGAGGGGGACTTTATTAGATGGATAACTTAATCAACGGTAGTGCTCCCCATACATCTAATGATTATCAAGCACAATAAATTCTTCTATGGCATTGCCAACCGGACCACTCTTCTTTCAGTTATTTGCAACATGTGTTTCCAGTGCTATTTTTGGATTTATCTTCTATGGATCTTAAATGTGAAATTTGTTTGTTAGCAAAAAGCCACAGTCTGTTATCCATTATGACATAATAAATGTGGCATTTCTTTTGCATTAGTCCATTCTGATGTTTGGAGCCCTACTCCAAATCCCATGTATTATGGTTACCGATGGTTTGCAACCTTTATTGATGATTGTACCCTCATGACTTGGATTTATTTACTGCACCATAAAAAGGAAGTGTTCACTATATTTCAGTCTTTTCAGCCTCTTTATTTAGACATAGTTTGGGCTAAAATCAAGACACTTCACTCCGATAATGGAGGCAAGTATGTTAATCAATCCTTCTGTCAATATTTCAGTTCACATGATCTCATTTATGAGACCTCCTACCCCCATACTCCCCAACAAAATGGTATTACAGAGCAAAAAAATTGACATATCCTGGAGACTACTCAAGCCCTCCTACTTGGGGTCCATGCCCCGTCGCACCTCTAGGTTGACGCTGTCTGTATTGGCGTATATCTCATTAATCGAATGCTCTCCAAAGTATTGGGGTTCCAAACTCCTTTACAAGTTCTGGCAACCTCAATTTCATTACCTACCATTCTGATGCTTCGACCTCGTATTTTTGGAAGTGTGACTCTTGTCCATCTTCCTGAAACCCAACGGACCAAGCTTGATCCCCGTGCCATCCGCTATGTTTTTGTGGGATATAGTACTCACCAGAGGGGGATCGATGTTATGACCCGTCGGCTCACCGTACATATGTTACTCTGGATGTTACCTTCATGGAATATGAATTATTTTACTCCCCATTACTTCCTTTCAGGGGGAGACGATATCAGAAGGGACTATGTGGCTCTCGTATGACCAACTAAATGAAGCAAGCATTCCACTTTCTAACTTAAGAGAAACAACAAATTGTTCGGTGCAAATGGAAGATTGCTAGGAGGAACCACTCCCTGTTGGGCGGCACAGTAAACCTATCAGACGAATCTCATTCTAGCCCAAGCAACACCATGCAAGTACCGCTCGAGATCCCTCCCTCGCCAGTATCCACTAGCCTAACTCCTGAGAATATAATTGAGGTACATCCTTATGCTAGCGATAAAACTACTATTGTTGGCTATGAATTACCTTTTAGGCACAATAGGGGTAAACCCCCAAACCCGAACTCTCCTGAAGGAAAAACAGACAGTCTAAATATCCCATTGCAAATTATGTATCTACACTAAGGTTGTCTAATCCTCTAAAACACTTTGTATCTGAACTATCCTCAAATCAAGTTCCTACAAGTGTAGAAGAGGCATTGGTGAATCCTAGATGGACTCAAGCAATGGAAGAAGAGATGACAGTGTTTCTTAAAAACAAGACATGAATGCTAGTATCACTACCAGAGAATAAAAATATAGTGGAATGCAAATGAGTATTTTCTATCAAATATAACATACAAAGCAAGGCTGGTGGCAAAAGGCTATACACAGACATAGGTATAGACTATCAAGAAACTTTCTCGCTAGTAGCAAAATTAAACACTGTCAAGATACTATTGTCTCTTGTAGCAAATCTTGATTGGCCTTTACATCAGTTTGATGTAAAGAATGCTTTCCTCCATGGTGATCTAAAAGAAGAAATATACATGGAAGTGCCTCCAGGTTATCGGATAGATACTCAAACTAAAGTGGTATGTAAGTTGCAAAGAACTATGTATGGGTTGAAACAATCTCCTAGAGTATGGTTTAGTCGTCTAACTACTGCCATGAGAAGATATGGGTTCAAGCAAAGCCACTTAGACCATACATTATTCTTAGAGCATCATCAGGATAAGATAATTGCTCTAATAGTATATGTGGATGATATGATCATTACAGGAGATGACCTAGAAGGAATGACTAATTTAGAAAGGAGTGGGCGTCGAATTTGAAATAAAGAATCTTGGAGGATTAAAATATTTCCTGGGCATTAAAGTTGTTCGCTGGAAGCATGGTATATTTCTTTCTCAAAGAAAATACGTTCTTGACTTATTAGCAAAAGTTGGACTACTAGATTGTAAACCTGTGGACACCCCAATAATCCAAAATCACAGGTTTGGAGAATACGTGGATCAAGTTCCAATAGACAAGGGAAAGTATCAAAAATTGATGAAAAAATTAATTTATCTCTCTCACACTCGGCCTGAGATTGCATATGCCTCATGCACAACCCAAGCAAAGATCACATGAGAGCGATGGTTCGTATTCTCCAATATCTAAAGTCATTTCCAGTAAAGGGACTTATGTTTACAAAGAACAACCATTTGTTGATTGAGGGGTATACAGATGCTGATTGGGTTGGTACAATTTCGGATAGAAAGGTCACCTCTAGGTATTTTACGTTTTTTGTGGTAATCTAGTCACCTGGAAAAGTAAGAAGTAGAATGTGGTGGCTCTATCTAACACTGAAGCGGAATTATGAGGTATGGCAAAAGGGGTGTGTGAACTCCTCTGACAAAGGAATCTATTAACTAAAGTAGACTTTGCACTTTATCATGAAATTTATTTATTTTGTGATAATAAAATAGCAATTGCTATTGCTCATAATCCAGGTCAACATGATCGGATGAAGCATGTGGAAGTTGATCAATATTTTATTAAAGAAAATATAAAAGCAAAGATAATTCAATTTACTTTTGTCAAATCTGAAGATCAACTGGCAAATATACTTAACAAAAACAGTATATAGAAGAAATTTTCATGACTCGATCAACAAGTTGGGATTGCGAGACATCTACCTACCAACTTGAGGGGGAGTGTTCGAGTGAGTTAGGAAAGATAATCATTGAGTTGGTAGCATTCAATTTTTACTATAATTAGCGTATCATTTGTTAGAAATATAATCTCTAAATTATGGTAGGGTAGTCAACATTAATTAGCATTTAATTCTTTATTATAATTATCATATTATGTTGTATCATTATATAATGTATGTATTATCTATGAATAATTGAAGAGAAAAAAAATATTTTTCTTTTACCTAAAGGTTTGACATATAATTGAGGCACGATTGAAACAATAAAGATTTAATGAATGATCTCATGTATTGATAATCATATCTCTTTCAATTCTTCAATAGCAGAATTTACACGACAAAAAATTAAAATAATTTACTCACTCATACCATAAAGTACAAACTCTAAAAATTATGGGACATTAAAGTGTTTAAATTGAGTACAATATTCAGTTTATTGATAATCATTATAAAAAATTCACATATTTCATTCATTCCTTAAATCGAAAAAAATGTAATACAAACTTATTCATAAAATTACAATTCTAACACTGAAACTTACAAACTCTAAAAATTATGGGACATTAAAGTGTTTAAATTGGGTATATTATTCAGTTTATTGATAATCATTATAAAAAATTCATATATTTCATTCATTCCTTAAATCGAAAAAGATGTAATACAAACTCATTCATAAAATTACAATTCTAACACTGAAACCTAATTTTATTCAACCTAACAAATCTAATTTTATTCAGCCTCACAAAATCGACAGTACCCATGAGCTAAACCTTCGATTTTTCACATTATTTATAGAAATATACACAAATAATAATCTTAATTTTATTCTACAAACAAGAATAATAAATCAGTCAAAATTTAGGACAAAAAAACATAACTTACCTTATATTCAAATACATCTGTTTCTACCTTCGAAATATAACACAAACTACTTCTTCACGCTAACAGAGATTACCACCTTTTTACTTCTTCAGACCTGACTTTCCTCGATGATCCCTAGGTTGAAGGTGATAGTCGAGTTCTACACTCGAAGTTTTAAGTTTTGCATTTGAAAGTGAAAGTCGGGTTCTACCGCCTCTCCAATTTTTGTCATAACTATCAAAAAAATTATTTTAACTCGTCGTCTACAATTTAGGGTGAAAGTCATTTAGGGTGAAAGTTGAAGAGGGGGTTAGTTGGAAGTCAGAAGTATAAAATAAGTTGGAATGAGTTGGAGGAGAATAAAATAAAGAAAGAGATTAATTTGAGAAATTGAAGTAGATTAAGGAATTAAAAAATAAAAAAAAGTTTGATCAGGGAGGGACCGAGGATATATTTTATCTAACTTGGAAAAAAAAATGATAATCTCAATTAGTCTTATTGATTATCTTTGGGGGTGACCGGTCTGGTCCCACAGAAATTTCTCACCGACCACCAGGTAAATCGGGAAGTATGTTCGACAATCAACCAAGACGCACAACACCCTTTGATTGCACTCCCAATTTGTAGAAAAATTCTTACAAATACGTCGTAGCTGGGGATCGAACCGCGGGTGTCTGGGTGCCAACCTGGATGTCCTACCGCGACATCATGCCCGGGGACAAAAATGATAATCCCAGTTAGTTTCAGTGACTATCCCTGGGGTGACAGGCCCGGCCTCACGGAAATTTCCCACCGGCCATCAGGGTAAATCGGAAAGCACACGCAACAACCAACCCACGCCCAACATCCTTTAATTATGCTCCTCATTTGGAGAAAAATGTCTACAAATACGTCATAACTGGGGATCGAATCGCGGGTGCCTGGGTGACAACTTAGATGTCCTATCGTGACACTATATTCTGGGGACAAAAATAATAATTCCAATTAACCTCATTCGTTATCCTTAAGGGAGACTGATGAAAGAGTTACATTGTGGCCAGAGATTTAAGATAATATACCGTACTTTCTTTATTATTTTACTCCACTATCGAAACAATACGATTATCGATGATTTAGGCATAAGAATGGTCTTGCTAAAGGAACTCTCGATGACCCTTTAATCTCGATTATCGATGATTTTGCTCAAGGTCGTGAGTAGGATAGTTCCTCTCATAATCCTTGAGTTGTCTGGAGGCATAGGCGATCACCTTGCCCTGCTGCATCAGTACTGCTCCTAATCCCAATTTAGAGGCGTCACTGTAGATGTCGCTGTTTTCGGTATAGCTAAAATAGAGCACGGTCAATCTCGCTTTAGTTCATTGGTTTCGTTTCTCGCATCCACCGAAATTTCTTGTTCTTCCCGGTGAGAGCCGCTGGGAGGCTATCCGAGAAGTCCTCTCATTTCAGAGTAGCGCTAATCCCGTAGCTTCGAGGTTTCGGTCTCTTCCGCTTCTATCTTTGGGATCTACCATAACACCATCCTGGAGATGATGTGACCTAGAAAGGCTACAGCCAAAATTCACATTTCGTGAATTTGGCGTATAGCTGATTCTAGTTTCAGATGCTCTGCATGGTCCTCCTGAGTGCTCGAATAGATAAGAATGTCATCGATGAACACGATGACAAACTTGTCTAAGTATTCTCTGAATACTCTGCTCATGAGGTCCATGAAAGTAGCTGGAGCATTTGTCACGCCGAAAGGCATGACTACGAACTCATAATGTCCGTATCCGGTATATCACCTTTCTTGACTCTAACCTGGTGATATCCTGATCCGAGGTCAATTTTAGAGAACACGTGGCTCCTTTAGTGATCAAACAGTCATCTATCCCGGGAGAGGGTACTGCTTTTAATTGTGACCGTTCAAGGCACGGTAGTCTATGCATAGCGCATGCTTCCATCCTTCTTCTTCACGAACAACACAGTGCTCCCATGGTGAGTGACTAGGGCGTATGAAACCCTTGTCTAGAAGCTCCTGTATTTGCTCTTGAAGTTCGCCATGCGATACGGTGCCTTGGAAATTGGATTTGTGCCGGAATGAGCTCTATCTCAAATACAATCTCCTCAGGGAAGACTGCTGAGTAGTCACAAACGACTCGAACCTCGATAGCTGTTGGTTCTTGTCCTTGCTGGTGCCGACTACATTTGTTAAAAATCCCATGCATCCCGAATCCAATAGCTGCTGTGCTTTCAATGCCGAGAGAAACTTTCTGGCTTTTCTCTTTGGTTTCTGTTTACGACACTCTATAGAAGCGCCGTATCCGATCGGAAAATCCATTCCAAAGATGACATCATAGTCGGTCATTTCTAGCACTATCGGATCACCAAAAGTTCCCTGTCTGCTATAATGACCGGCACCGCTCTGACCAGTGCGTAGATGCCATAATGTCTCGAGGGTAGTGTTGTCGACCGACGTGGAGTAACTCGAGGTGCTAATTTCATGCCCGGATACATAAGAGTAGGTTGTCCCATCGAATAAGACAGTTGCATTATGTCAGTAAAATACTAATCGACTGTGACAACCGCCGAGGCATTTGCTACGCCCTCTAGTCGGTGAGAAAATCCGGCATTTGGGATACCGGGGCTTCTAATCGCCCGATCCGGACCATCTAAGGCATACATCCGTGTAATTGCATGGCCGAGCTCCATAATGAGGCCGAGGAAGATCGTTTTGTTCGGCATCGCTAGCCATGTGCCCTTCACATTCAAAACAACCTCGCAGGCAAACTCTGGATGATGTTTCCCACAAGTAGCACACTTGGATGTCGGAATGTTTTCCACCGGTCCTCCTTTTGTCACCCTTGCGCTTCCTTCCGCCAGCCCCGCCGTTGAGCTACGTTCACGAGTACCGAGCTAGCTTGTCTTGGGCTCTGAAACCGTCACTGATATTGTGCGATAGTGCTCGGTGATCGAGCACTACTCACTAGCTCCTCCGTGGTTTGTGGCCATATTTCCGGCCTCAGCATCTCGAGCATCAACCGCATTCGTTCCTTCTCGAGGTGACTAGTTTTGGACACAGACGGGCCATTGAATTTCTTCACGGCCTCCGAATCGATAGGTTGCCCTGAAACTCAGTAAACTCGTCATAGTGTCGGTTCGTGACTTGCATGTGAAAGAATTCCTCGAAGAACTTTTTCTCGAAGTTGGCCCATGTCATCCGGTTTACTCGCCACTTCGATTTAATCCGCTCCCACCACATAGAAGGAGGCACACTTCACCTTTTCGTGCTCCCGCCTAGAAGCTCCATCGTGCTTTCCAGTTTAAACCATGCCCGAGCATCCCATGGTTCACTGGTGCCAGAGAAATTCTTAATTCTTTGCCACCGGATAAGGTAAGCTTTTTCTTAGTCTTTGAGTCGAGCCGGTACTACCTCTGATTACCGGAGTCGTGAGGTTCGATCGAGTGACTGGGAGTAGTCTGTTAGCCTTTAAGGAGGCTATCTTCGGCTGTGACTCGCCTAACTGCCAGAGCCGAGCCACTAGTGTAAGGTCCGGGAGGCAACCGCCGCTTTCACCGCTGGCCGCTTAGCTGGACGTCCTCGTACCATTTTCTAAATAGCAGAGAACACATATATATAACTAGGCTATCATGTTATAGTTAACTACTGGTAACATGTTAAATACTATCACTGTAAACATGAATTAATTAACTACCAACATGCGAGCAAACATGAAAGCACATATAATTGATATGAAAGCTGAAAACAAAACTAAGTGAGAGATGTTCTTACTTGGAAGCTCGACGAAGGAAAAGCATCGATATCATTGCTCTTCAATGTCGGATTAATTTTTATCACTCTGTCACGAGAACACCGACGAAGGAAAAGCATCGATAGTATTGCTCTTCAATGTCGGATTAATTTATATCGCCACGGTGAATCAATGCACACTCGTATAACATACATACAGTTATATGGTCCCATCGTACAGTTATATATATTTTTTAAAAAAATTATAAGAGGTAGGGTCGGGCGAAGGATACAAACGTACGACTCGGTCAGTACTTATGTTTACCCCGCAGCTTAACGTCGAGAACCTTCTCCATTTTGGCTAACACAGCCTGGTTCAGCACAGCGCAGCCACTCTCGTAGTCACCCACCAACTTCGTCCTTTCGTTGATCAGCTTCGCCAGCTCAGCCTGGCTCATCTTCTTCGCCAGCCGCGCCCGTTGGATTGCCTGCCGCACCTCCGCCCCCACCCGCTCAAGCACCGCCGGCTCCGTGGACTCGTCCAGCTTCCGCGCGAATACTGCCGGTCCCGCCCCCGCTTTCTTGTTCGTCCCGGCATCAAACTTCTTCACAGTCTCGACTGCGCCCCAGCGCGTAAAGCCTGGTTCACAGCCTTGGGGTCCTTCACGGCTCCGGCGGTGGGCTTTCGCCGGCTCAGAACCATTGGTTCCCAGTCCTGCTTTAGTTTCCCCATCGTCCGCGTCGGCATCGAAGCTAATAACAGCGATCTGAAGGTTGAAGCTTCAAACTGTTGATTTTTGGAAGACGGTCTGCAGGGCCATTATTTATAGACGGTGGTTGAAACTAAAAGGCACCCCAGAAAGATCTTTGAATCTCCTTCCAGAAACTTCATGGTGCTCCTGGTTTCGCCGGGAAACGGAACTGGAGCCTGAGCTTTCGGCGCTAGAAAGTACTAGAAGCAACGATAGAAAATATTATGATTTGCAGCTAATTAATAGGCACCGTGTAATTAATTCGGATTAAATTAAGGGTAATTTTGCAGACACTCCCATCCTATTAGGAAATAAAATTTTATATACAGTCCCTAGTGGTAAAAATTTTTATTTTCACTCCATAATCAAAACACATTACCTAATTGCCCATGATATTTTTAGGTATAAAAGTCTAAAAATTAGTATTATTTATCTTAAATTCAGTACATTAAATTAGAATATAATATATTTTCTATCAAATTAAGTACAATTTTTTTCCATCTTAATTAGATGAAAATTATACTAGATTTTTTTTTTAAATGACACTCAATTTGATGAAAAATCTACTATATTTTCTTTAAATGATAAATGATGCTAAATTTTTAAGTAATTATATTAAGTAGGAAAAAGTCGTGTTCAATTTAATAGAAAATATACTCAAATTCTAGTTTAATGTGCTGAATTTAATAAAATTATACTCATTTTTAGACTATTTGTATCGAAAAAATATCAGTATTAATTTTGATAGAAAATATACTTAATTATAGTATAAAGTACTGAATTATAGTTATAAAGTATTGAATTTAACCGAAATTACATTCGTTTTAAAACTTTTTATACCTAAAATATCTGAGGGGTAATTTAGGTAACAAAATTTACACGAGTGAGTTGAAACAAGTAATACTTTGCATGCAGGGAGTGGAAATAAAGTTTTTTTGTGATTGAGGACTGCATGCAAAGTTGTGATTGTGATTAGGGATTTTTCTCTAATTTACCGTTAAATGTTTTTTTATTAATAGATAACTTATAAATATGTTTTTGAATGATAAATATCTTTTAGTTAACCAAATTAAATACTTTCTTTTATTATGATGCCTCCTAATACTTATTTTACCTTGAGCAAGTTGATCATATTGGTTAAGTTGAACAACCCACCTTAGCATCATCACATTAACAAATTTTAGGACGATAAATAAATCAAAACGAGTCAAATTTTAAGGTGTTTAAACTTATTTGATAAGATAATCGAGTCAAGTCGAGCTTAAAATTAATCAAGTTATTGAAATGATTATTTAAGCTTCAAACTTAATTTGATTTATTTTTTATGAACTTGAGTTTGATTCAAACATGTCTTAAGCTTAGTTCGTTTAGGTCTTATAGAGTTCTCAATTGAAACTTATTTGATTGATTATTGAATTTCATAATTCAAATTGTATAATTATTTTAATATTTTCTTTGTTTATTTAGCTAAAATTTTTATTAATGAACATGATTCATTAATATTATTCATGAACGTTGTTTACGAACATTGTTCATAAATATTAACGAATTGAATATATATGTGTTCAAATTTGTTCGTTTAATTTAATGAGCTGTCTAAACTTATTTATTTAATTAATATTATATGTATTGAATTAATATAAATAAGTTCTTATCAAATCGAATATCAAACTTATTCACACACATTCAATTCATTTACCATCCTAATCATCACCTCTACCGCACCATCCAATTTATTAGTAGGTTTTGCAACATCACTAGACATTGCTTAAAAAACATATAACATGTTTAATGTATAATTAAATGATAAGATCATTTGGAATTTAACAAATTTAAGGCTAAAATTACCTTTTTATGAAATAAATTTATAAATAGGAATATTAAAATTGAGTAAAATTTTAAAAAAGACTGTTGATATTAATTCTGTACATATCATCAACACTATTTAATTAGGCATACTTGCTCAAATATTTTTAAAAAGATTTTGTTATCATTTTAAAATTATAAAATTAAGTTTGTAAAGATATTTAGAAATCTAGATTCAATGTATATGATATTCATAGAAAACATTATGCCTTTTATAATAATATTTTATTTTCACTTACATTTTCATTATTATCATGTGTTCCAGTTCCATAAATAATTTGTATTAACCATTTGTATTGCCGTTGTCTACAAGTTGTTCCATAAACGTCAATTTGTAAGTGATTTTATAGCACAATCTACTGAAATGCGACCGCATGTGTTTTTTTTTTCTTTCAAAAAAAAAATTTATATTTGATTTGTAATAAATACCGACTGATGATGAAAAGGTCGTGCCCAAACGCTTCTCTGGGTTGATCCTTCCGAACCCAAACGACACCTGATCGAACCAAACCCAGCTGGTGAACTCGCTGAGGGCAATTTTGTCTATCTAGGCGCCCCTCCGCCGTTAGTGCAACAAGATCCAGGCGAAACTCGTCTCCGATCTATCGCTTCGTAGCCGTAGGCTCGCCGGATCTCAGCTAGCTTCCGATCTGCTCTGCTAAAACCTCACCTGCTGAGGTACCGGCGATTCGACACGCATTCCTCTCTCGCTCTCTACTTCCCGAAAGATGGTACGTTCTCCTTGTTTTTGGCGTTACCAGTCGGATTTTTGTTTGGCGAGGCTAGATCTGGGATTATTCGCTACGTATTCGCATGAAGTAGTTGGGTTTGTAGTTTCTTTATTTGGATGCTGTGCGTCTCGTCTTCCGGAGTTATGAACTGCCGTGGGATCTCGGTTTTAATTGGTCGCTGACACAGTTTGTTTATCATTCTTTTTGTCGTATTGGTACCTGCGGCGACGGATGCAGCCTCTCAGACTAGAAATTAAGGTACGTGCTACTGGTTCTAGTGATTTTTTTTGGTAGACATCTCTTGTTTTGGTTGGGTCTTGTTCTGCGGCTGAAACACCGGCTAATTTGATTGGCTTTGTGTTGAATTTGCTTACGATTCTCTCTGAATCAGAGGAAACTTGCTCAAAGGTCTGAAAGGGTAAAATCTGTGGATTTACATCCAACTGAACCATGGTAAGAATGAACTCCTTATATGTATGCCACATTCCTAATATCGTATGGCATGGATGCACGAGGTTACTAGTATGAGATTATTTATTCAACTTTGCAATCATCTTCGCGCTGCAGGATTCTTGCGGGCCTTTATTCTGGAACGGTTGTTATCTGGAACTATCAATCACAGGCAAGTTTCTTGTTTTGAACGTATTGTTTGTATCTTTTCCTTGTTCATAAATCATCTTTGGCGGGTAATTTTACTCGATAGACTGAGTTAGATACTATTCCAGTAATGTTTGTACTGTTTCCAACATGCTTAGACTGCAATCATGATGTTTTGTATCTATCCACCTAGATTACTGCTCATAGGCTCTCTTGTGCACTGATGCTGACGTATTTAGCATTTTGACATATTTGAAGAACTTATTGTTCTTTAAAGGAGAAGTGAGTGGGCCACTTTGAGTAAATGCAGCATTCTAAATCCAATAATGATGGCTTTTTCCCTTAATCCTTGCATGGTTACCCGTGCATATACATTAAGTTTTATTTAAGGACACTGTATTGCGCGTTCTGCAATTTGCAATTGATCAACAATTTGTCTTGTGGCAGTCCATGGTAAAATCCTTCGAAGTAACTGAATTACCAGGTATAGTGAAGATTGCACATTTTGTTGGATTCAATTTTTTCTTTCAAATTTGGCTATAAACCTGAAACATTGTTAGAACTAAACAGCTACATATTGAAATTTCAGTGAGATCAGCAAAGTTTGTAGCACGTAAGCAATGGGTTGTGGCTGGTGCAGATGATATGTTCATCCGTGTCTACAATTACAATACAATGGACAAAGTTAAAGTATTTGAGGCGCATACAGACTACATTAGGTGTGTGTGTGTACATCCAACCCTGCCATATGTGTTGTCATCATCCGATGATGTGTTGATAAAGCTTTGGGACTGGGAGAAGGGTTGGATGTGTACCCAAATTTTCGAAGGACATTCTCACTATGTGATGCAAGTGACCTTTAATCCAAAAGACACCAATACTTTTGCAAGTGCTTCTTTGGACCGAACAGTAAAGGTGTTGCAATTAGATTATTGAAATTGAAATTTTATCTTAGTCTTTCTATGAAATATTACTGACTACTTCTTCTTGACAGATATGGAATCTTGGTTCTCCTGATCCAAATTTTACATTAGATGCTCATTCCAAAGGAGTAAACTGTGTTGATTATTTTAGTGGAGGTGATAGGCCATATTTGATTACTGGTTCTGATGATCAGACTGCAAAAGTATGCCTCTTTTGCAGTGTAAGTATTGCTTCCATGCTCCTGTCTCAGCTTTCTGTTAATGGACTTCATTGAAACAGATCTGGGACTACCAAACCAAAAGTTGTGTACAAACACTTGAAGGTCATACACATAATGTCTCAGCTGTCTGTTTCCATCCTGAGCTTCCAATAATAATAACTGGTTCAGAGGATGGAACTGTTAGAATTTGGCATGCAACTACATATAGGTAAATTATATGATTGAACTGGCATTAATTCCACATGCACTTATGACTTACCCATTTGAACTATGAAGATTATAGTTATACCACTTAATAACTATTCCCTTGCTTTTGACTCTAAGTTGTTACTTCTTAATTATTAGTTTTTACAAATAATCCACAATCATGAGCTCAGATTGGTCCCATGCACAATTTCATTAATAAAACTGATATTGAACTCTCCTGGAGATTTGAAGAGAAAGTGTTTGGTTATGTAGCAAAGCAAAGGCTTGAAAAGTAAATCTTCTATATGCTTGAGAAATTTTCCCAAGTCTTTGAGTTTCATCTATTTCAGATATAGTTAGCCTTCATTTCCAGTCGTAGTGTTTTGAATGTCTTTCGTGAAAGAAGAGAAGGTTTCCTAGGTTTAATTGGTATATCACATTTATGTAGAAATTCTTCTTTCTCAGTTTTTGTGGTTTTTCTCATCCCTAACTTTTAGAACTTCCTGATGGAAATGATTTGATGTCATTTGTCTTGTTGACATGTACTTGCATTGATAGATTGTATGGAGTAGTTAGACATAAACATTAAGAAGAATTTGTAGGTCTCGTGCGGCCAGCAAGAGGGGGGTGAATTGCCCTACAAAAAAAAAACAAGTATACCTTTCTCAAACTATTGGGCTTTAAACAATTATACACTTAACAAAAAGATAATACAAATAAGAGGAGTACGAGGAACATAGATTTACTTGGTTTGCAATCAGAAGATTGCTACTCTAAGGAAAGTAGGCTCACTATGAAGATCTCCTTCTCGAATAAAATGTCGGAGGCGAAAAAGCCTCATACATGAAAGTAAAGCTCAGAAATGGAAAGCAGAATGAAATTCGAAGTACAGAAGTGTGTTGTTCAAAACCACTGTGACCAGAGCTCTATTTATAGCTTGCTAGTCAAATATGACCATTTGCTGACGTGGCATGATCCGGGCGCTCGGACCCTCTCCGGGCGCCCCCTCTAGCATGACAAAACTCTATCTCCACATAACAGCTACGTAATGGCCAAGTGATAAAGTTTTATCTATCCGGACTCCCAGATTGCCGTTGATGTGGACCCAAAAGTTGATCCGTAGCGACTAGACGCCCTTCGGGCACCTTGGTGGTCCGGGCGCTCAGACCATCTTGTTCGAGCGCCCAGACCAAAGTTTTATCCATCTTCGGAGTCCCGTATTGCTGTTGATGTGGACCCAAAAGGTGATCCGTAGCGACTAGACGCCCTTCGGGCACCTTGGTGGTCCGAGCGCTCAGACTATCTTGTTCGGGCGCCCAGACCAGCTGGTCCGGGCGCTCAAATCAGTTAGCGTTGTGTTGTCTATCCGGCGCCTTCTTCGTTTGCTGTTCGTCTCCGGTCGCTTGGGTGATGCTCCAGCCTTCTAGAGTTGAGCTCACCCGAACCCAACTTCGGTCTTCTCCTCGAGCAGACTTCTGCTCTGGCTTCTCGTTTCTCAGAAGCATTGCGCGTGTCCTTCTTGCTCCACCGGCGTACTCTTCCGCAGCTTCTCATCCTTCGGATGCATCGAGCCTGTCGACTTGATTCTTGTGCCATCCTTCTCGTCCATTGCATCTTTCTCTTGACTTCTTGCGTTCCTAAGTCTCTGCACACTCAGACACAAGACATCAAATAACACAGAGCCTAACTTGACTTGGTTGATCACATCAAAACCAACACGGGATACTTACAATCTCCCCTCTTTTGATGTGATCAACCCAAGTTAAGTTAATTTAAAAAAAATAGTAAAATAATAGTGAAATAATTGCAATTAATAAACATGCAATGCAATTAATAAATATGCAATATTAAAACAATTAATATGCAAAAATGTTACCTCCCCCTAGACTTAATCTATAAATCTCCTCCTTTGATTACGTTAAAAATAGGAGTAAAAATATTCTAAGGGTTACGCAAATACTGACTTATACTTAGAAAAATTTTGAGAATTATTTTTCAAAAAACTGAATTTTTGTGATGTAAAAAACCAGTTTTAGAAGAAATAATTTTAAAATTAGTTTTAATCGTTTTAAAATTTTGGAAATTTTTGTAACGTTTAAACATGCTTATCCAAAACAGGCAGAAAATTTCCACAAATAAACAAAATTAAATTAAGCAGGAATTAATTATTCTATACATATAGATATATTTTTTAAAAAAATGTTTAAAAAAAAAAATTTTGAGCTCAAAAATATTTGCAAATTTTCTGAGTATGTATAATAAGAAGTATATTTACAGAAAAAATACATTTTCAAAAATTGAATGTTCAAGAATTTTAATATTAAAAATTAATATTTTGATAAAAAATTCGTAGAAAATTAAATAACAGTCAAAAAATTTCGAAAATATTTTGTTTGATAGAGAATATGATGTTTCATCACAAAAAAAAATAAAATCTTCAAAAACAATGCGAAATAATTTTAATTTTAAAAATATGATTTTTGTTGAAAAATTCATAAAAAATAATATAGTGGTAAAAAACTTTCAAAATTTTTCCTACATATAAGTAATAAAATCCTTTTTTACGGAAAAATTAAAATTTAATTAATTTTAAACAGAACGCATACAAAACAATTTATCTGAAAAAATTGACAAATTTAAACATGCAAAAAATATTAAAGCAAATTAAAATTAAAACATGCATAAAGATTTAAATCCAAGCATAATTTTGTAACCCAATATAGGTTTATTCCTACTGGATTAATCATATACATTCTAGGAATTGATTTTTTTTTGACAATTTTCTAATTTGACCCTTATGATATTTTAAATACCAATTTAGTTCTTGATAAACTCTTAAATTTAAAGTAGCAAAATTCGAACATACAAAGTTCTTCAAATTTTTTATTTGTTCTTTCAATTTTTCATTTTCAATTTTCATCTTGTCGAAATCTTCTAATCGACAAGATTTTGCTAAAGCTCCTTTTAGTTCTATGTTTTCTTTTAATAATTTTTTATTTTCATTTTCTAATTGACAGGAATTCTTAGATAGCATTTTAATAAATCTGTATAACTGGTCAGGAGGTAGAGATCGTACTTGACTTACCTTGTCGATCTCGTTATCTAATGCTCCCTGTAGTGCTGCTTCCCTTTGACGTTGCTCCCCCTTCATCGATGCTCTCAATGCTCATTTCGGATGAGCTTGTTTCGTCATCTTTTTGGTGACTTGCCATCAGCATAAGTCCAGCGTATGCTTCAATCTCCGACTCTAATGACGACATTTCGGGCCACGTCGCCTTTAGGTTTTTGTGTTTTTTCTGGGTCGATCTTTTGTCCTTGTCCTTGTTTTTCAGTTTTGGACAGTTGTCTTTGAGGTGCCCTTTTTCATTGTAGTGATAGCATCTCACTTTCTTTTTTCTTCTTGTCTTGGCCCGCACTTCATTGAATTTAGTATATCTAATTATTTTTTTAATTTTCTTACCATATATGTCGTTTCGTCGTCGTCGAGGGATGTTTCAGAATCTGGTTCGTCCATTTTTGCCTTTAAGGCAATGTTCTGATTCAGCTATTTTAAATCTGCACATTTAGATTTATGAATTTCAAGGTAGAAAATAATTCTTTAGATTACTTACCTCTAAGTTCCTAGAGATGTAGTATGCATCTACTAAGGCTTGGAAAAGCGTTAAGCGCATACCTTAGCGAATCTCGGTTAGTTACCTTTTCTCCGAGATTCGTAAGTTCGGTGAGTAGCTCCTTTAGCTTGGCGTCCAGTTGAGGGACCATTTCACCTTTCTTTAGTCGAAGATTTTTCAATTGATTCCGAAGTAGATTTCTTTTTGCGAGCTTGGCTTCGGAGGATCCTTCGTGAAGCTCTAGGAATTTTTTCTAGAGATATTTTGCAGACTTGTAGACTCCGATCCTGTTGACCTCTTGTGGTGGCAGCGCACTCGATGTAATTCTGCTTTTCTGTTGGCCACAAATTTGGCTTGTTCCTTCTTTATCCAATTCTCCTCTTTCTTTAGTTTGCTGTTGTTGTCAGTAGGTACTGCAAAATCATTTTTCAAAATTAGAAAAATATCGAAATATGTTTTGAAGTATACTCCCATTTTCTTCTTCCAGTGGGTGAAGTCTCCCTCGAACTTAGGCGGGTGGATACTTGTTTCGACCATCGTCTTCTGTGCTTCGGTCGGCGGTTAATCCTTCTGAAGTAGTTGAACTTTGATCCCAATTATAAGTCCCGTGCGGCCGACAAGAAAGGGTGAATTGCCCTGCACAAAAAAACAAGTATACCTTTGTCAAACTATTGGGCTTTAAACAATTACACACTTAACAAAAAGATAATAAAAATAAGAAGAGTACGAGACACATAAATTTATTTGGTTTATAATCAGAAGATTTCTACTCAAGGAAAGTAGGCTCACTATGAAGATCTCCTTCTCGAACAAAACGTCGGAGGCGGAGAAGCCTCGTACACGAAAATAAAGCTCAGAAATGGAAAGTAGAATGAAATTCGAAGTACAGAAGTGTGTTGCTCAAAACCACTATGACCAGAGCTCTATTTATAGCCTGCTGGTCGAATATGACTGTTTGCTAATGTGGCATGATCCGAGCACCCCCAGCATGGTAAAACTCTATCTCCACGCAACGGTTGTGCAACGGCCAAGTGATAAAGTTTTATCCATCTCCGGGCGCCTAGACTCACTCTGAGCGCCCGAATTGTTGCTAATGTGGACCCAAAATTTGATCCGCAGCGATAAGGCACCTTTCGAGCACCCTGGTGGTCTGAGCGCTCGAACGGTACGGGTACCCGAACCAGCTGGCCCGGGCACTCGGATGGTACGGGCGCTTGAACCAGCTTGTCCGGGCGCTTGGATCAATTAGTGTTGTGCTGACTGCCCGACGCCTTCTCCGGTTACTGTCTTCGTCTCCGGTTGTTTGGGTGATGCTCAGGCCTTCCAATGTTGAGCTCACCCGAACCTAACTCCGATCTTCTCCTCGAACAGACTTCCGTTCTGACTTCTCGTCTCTCAAAAGCGCCGCGCGCGTCCATCTCACTCCACCGGCGTACTCTTCCGCGGCTTTTCATCCCTCGGATGCACCGAGCCCGTCGACTCAATTCCTGTGCCGTCCTTCTCATCTGTCGCATCTTTTGCTCGACTTCTTGCATTCTTAAGTCTCTGCACACTCAGACGCAAGACATCAAATAATGCAGAGCTTAACTTGACTTGGTTGATCACATTATAATCAACACGAGGTACTTACAGAATTGGCATATGTGGGGTTAGTAAGGCTGGGAGATTTTGGAGGAAAGGCTGATTTCTTACACTTAATAATGAAAATGTTTGCTAATTAAGTGAATTGTTGGACTTTCTCTTTGATATTTTATTCATACACATGAGGTGTCTATCTCGAGGAGGAGAGTACTGTGAGGCACAACACATATGTCCTATCCATTGGGTCCTGAATTAAGTCAATGATAGGTAACAAAACTGCTAAGCAAACTAACATTATATTGGAACTGATTTTCAGTTAGATATATAATGATTGATTGACTAATGATTTGTTTATGAATGTTTTTTCCCCTTTTTGCACAAATGGTGACCCAAGACCTATGTTGCATGGATACGGATACGGGTATCGTATTAGATACGACGATACAAAATTTTTTGGAAATATAAGACACGATATAGCTAGGATACGACGATTATTAAAAAATAAAAATAATATTATATATATATATATATCATATTAAAAATTAAAAATCGTAGAATAGAAAGCCATGTTCATATTACATCAACCATAATATCCATTACAAACAAAAAGTAAACATATCAAAATGCAACACACCAAATACATTTAAATAAACAAGTAAAAAAAATTAAACATCCAATCGGTCTCATCACCAACACCGCCTTCGTCAGTAAATAAGACTGACTCCAATTTAGGTTTATCAAGAGACAAATTGACAATTTCAAGGATAACAGCATCCTCTATGTCCATGGAATCAAATCTATCTGCTCCAACATCCCACATCTTACTTTCTCCTTCATTATAATGTGGACTCCTCCTAGATAAAAGACGAAGATTATAGTGAACATATACCAAATCTTCAGCATTTTGTGGTGTTATCTTGTTCCTCTTTAATGAGTGTATGAAATTGTAGGTGCTCCAATTTCTCTCACAACTAGAAGAAGAAGATGGATGCCCAAGTAGCTTTAAAGCTAAACTTTGAAGAGTTGGTGTAGAAACACCATGGATAACCCACCACTTAGTTGGAGACATCAAACTTCGATCACACATTGAATCATTATCAGAAAAATCATCAATGACAGCTGAAAAAGAGGCAAAGTCCTCATTAACATTTTTTCGTTCGGATGAATTGGAGTAATATCTTTCAATGCACCTTTTCCTTGAAATTTCAATGCCCCTATGAGGAGGAAGATGATTGGGAGATTCTTGGAGCCACTCGTGGCTATAATACCTACATAAAAAGATTGATAGTTTAGCATCATTCATGAACTAATATTTCTAATTTGCTAAAACTTAGAAAGTTAAATTTTTAGAGCTTTACCTTGGATTCAAAGAATGCGCCAAACAATGAAGAGGTGTATTGCTTTTATTCCATCGCTCCACTAGAATATTATGAACAACCTCATAAAACTTTGAATCCCCACTATGTGGCCCCTTTGAGATAGCGACTCTCATTTTTTCTATCATTTCATCCCACCACTCAACTAATGAAGACAAGGATGATCAGTGTCTTCTTTCCTTAGTATCTCACAAATTGGACTTACGAAAGCAAGTATATAATCAATTTTTTCCAAAATTGATCATCCAATATCTTGTACTTCACTACTCTAGCCTTCACTACATCATCCTCCTTGTACAAATCTCATCTTTCACTAATCATCATGTTTTCAAGATATTTCTTAATTTGTTTAAACCTTTTAAGCATAATGATCGTGGAAGCAAATCGAGTATCCGCAAGTGATAGCATCTTCAAGTTTGAGTTATCGTTGAACATCGATAATCTCATATTATGATTCATGATAAAATTCTTGATCATTGAAGCATCATTTGCTACTTCTGCTATCCACTCGCACTCATCAAATGAGTCTTTGTTTTGTAGAGAGTCAGTCGGTGGACAAATATTCTTTAAAGCAAGATTCAATGTGTGCACAACGCAAGGAGTCCAAAATATGTGCGGGTACTTTGCCTCAACGAGTAACCCAGCTTTGCAAACAGGAGCATTATCGATGACCACTTGGACAACATTCTGATGTCCCACTTCATTTATGGCATTAATGAGCAACTTAGAGATGAAAGCTTTATCCTTGTACTCACCTTCACAATTTATCGCCTTTAAAAACATAGGACCACTTTCACACACAACTATGATATTAATTAGCGGTCTTCTTTGCACATCCGACCACCCATGATACTAACTCCCTTTTGTTTTCAAGAAACTTTTGTTGGCTCCAAAAGCTTTCCTATATGAGCTTGTTCTTTTTAAAGAAGTGAAGTTCTTAATAAATTGTATCCAGGTGGAAGATAACCTGGAATTGTTCGTTGAGTAGCCTAACTGAAAGCACGAACATAATGAGGATTGCTAGCAATATTGAAAGATAATCCCCTGGTGTAAAACAACCTTGCAATTTCAGAGTGGAGCTCATATCTGACATTCAAGTTAAAAGTTTTTTCAACCGAGCCAAGTGGTCCTTTCCTCTTCATTGTTGGATCATCATTTTGCAAAATTCCACTAGAACAAAGTGAGGATTTTGAAGCCATATTTGATGATGCAGATGACGAAGGCAACGAAACTTCTTTCTGTTTAGAATTCTTCTTTCTCAATTTCGCATCATCAATAAGCTGTTGCATACGCTTCATTTGATCCATTGTAACAACCGTACAACCTGCAATTCTAGCACCTTTTTATTTTAACAGGTGTTCTTTCACCTTCGAATATGATCCTTTGCACACTTTACTACATATAATGCATGACCGAGTGACATTTCCTCCTCCAACTTCCTTTTCCACCTTGGTTACAAATTTCCACAAAGGAGAATAATCATCAACATCCTCCTGTGCACTCTCATTTTGAAAACTTTCTATGGCAAATAGGCTGAAAATAACAATTAAGAAGCAACGGAGGGGGGGGGGGGGTCTATTGTTAAACTTACCAGAAACTTAGCAAAAGTAAAAATAAATTTGTGATCTCATACGAAAAAACAAAAAAGTAAACTTAACAGAAAGAGAGACGGAGAGCGCTGGGGGAGTGCAGGCGAGCAGCAGAGAGCGCAGGCGATAGTCGCGATGAAGAAAGGTTGCTTCGCGATGAAAAAAGAGAATCGGGAGTAGGGAATAATTTAGGGGTTTTTTCATTTGAATAAGTAGTCCTCATAATTTTATTATTTTTTAATTTTACCCTCAAAATTTTTAATTTTTTTGCAATTTAGCCCAAACATGTCCGAAAACGTATCTCATCCGTGTCCTAGTTGTATTTGACTAGTCAAACTTGTAAAAAGTCAATGACATGGTTTCTGCTGTGTCTGACACACGTATTTGCGTGTCGTGTCCGTGTCCGACACTTCCAACAAAATATTTTTGGAAGTGTCCGTGCTATACTGCCCAATACATTATGCAACCTAACAATACCAAGCTTTTTCTATAATCTCATGAACTTGTAAATTATTTCTACTCGTAACATGAGTAAATGAAAGTTTCAATTCTTAAACCATAAACTTGACTGGATTGTGGGGTCTTTCCCAATAAGGTTACTTATACATTGCAAAATGTAGATAGTGGCTCTTGAACCTATATACTCTTGTTTATTCTAATTAACTAATATTCTTAACTATTTACTCATAACAACTCCGCCCATGATGAACCAGTCATGACCGGTCTCAAGGCTGAATAAAGGAAGAAAGTTGCGTTAGGTAACCGACCAATGTTTTAACTAAGGAAAATGTTCAATGAATAAATCTATTAAATTATTGTGCTAATGCTACGTTGTTTCCTAGAAGGAACGTATTGCAGGGTCTTACTGTAATGTCTCGACAATGACCGCTATATTTTCAGAACTCGTGTGTAGTTTTAAATATGCAAGAGTTCTCATTACAAGATCACTTGGATGTCGTATTAAATAGGCAAGAGTTTTCACACATAGGTTGGATAAGAACAAATATTATAGGAAAACTAATAATCTAAGATTTAGAACATGGAACATAGGACCTCTCACTGGTACATCAATGGAGGTAGTAGATGTGATGATTAAAAGTATGATCAAATGAAGCTACCAAATCAAGGTTTTGGGACGACCTAGATGAAGTATTATAAAACATTCCGTTAAATGAAATGATTTTAATAGGAGGTGATCTAAATGAGCATGTCAGACTGAAAAATGAGGAATATGAGAGGTATATAGGATTATGGGTCTTGAACAAGAAATGAAGGAAAAACTATATTGGATTTTGCGATAGCATAAGACCTTATATTAGCTAATATATTTTTTAAGAAAAGAGAAGAATACTTGGTCACGTTCAAAAGTGGGAATAATAAATCGTAAATTGTCTTTCTTATGGTTAGGAAGAGGGATAGAAAGATTTGTAAAGATTGTAAAGTCGTACCTAGAAAAAGCTTAACTACTCAACATAGGTAAGTAGTGTTGGATATACGCTTCAAGCATAATATCAATAAAAGAAAAATATATACGACTTCTAGAATTAAGTGGTGGAAGTTAAAGGATGGAAATCGAAACATATTTAAGGAGAATGTAGGAGTACAAATATTAGGTGAAATATATGGTGACTCTAATACGATATGAGATAAGATAATATTAAAGTTGAAAGTAGTAGTTAAGACTCTACTCGGCGAGTCAAAGGGACATGCACCACCAAGTAAGGAATCTTGGGGATGAAATGAGAAAGTACAAAATAAAGTGAAGAAACAACTTTTAAGGAATTCTATATTTGTAAAAACGAGGAAAATTTAAACAAATATACAATAACCAAGAAAGAGGCTAACAGAGTAGTGAATGAAGTAAAGAATGAAACTTTTAAACGGTTATATCGAAAATTGGATATAAAAGAAGGGGAAAGAGACATTTATAGAATAGCTAAAGTGAGAGAAAGAAAGACAAAAGATCTTATCCAAATAAAATGTATTAAAGATGAATGTAATAGGGTACTAGTAAACAATGGAGAAATAAAAGTGTGGTGGAAAAGGTATTTTCATCAACTTTTAAATGAAAGTTTAAGTGACCAACTTAACTTAGTTAATTTAAGTAGGTCAAATGAGTATAGAAATTTAAATTTTTATCGTAGAATTCAAACTTCAGATGTAGAACAAACTTTAAAAAGGATGTATAATGGAAAAATCATTAGACCAGATGATATTCCAATAGAGGTATGGAAGTGTCTTGGGAAACAAGGTACTGAATGACTTACAAAATTACTTAACATGATATTTAGGACAAAAGAGTACTATGGTGTATGTTGTTTGCAAATGATATTGTTTTGGTAGATGAGACAAAATCTTGAAGTTAAAGGTTATAGGCTTAGTAGAGTAAAGACAGAATATATAGAATTTAAATTTAGCAATATTAGACATAATGAGACAGTGGTTAAGATAAGAGATGGCGAGTTGTTGAAGCTAAGAGCTTTAAGTATTTAGGATTATTTTTGTAAAATGATGGAGGGATTGAGAGATATGCCTTACATACAATATAAGCAGGGTTGAAATGGAGGAGAGCGTTTGGTGTTTTAGGTGATCGTAAAGTACCTCTAAAACTTAAAGGGAACTTCTGCAAAATAGTGGTTAGACGTGTTATGTTATATGTCATTGAATGTTGGGCTATGACTCTAGCACATAAGCAGAAGATAAGAGTTGCAGAGATGAGGATGTTAAGGTGGATGTGTGAACATACGAGGATGGACAGAATAAGAAATAAGAACATTAGAGAGAAAATCAGAGTTGCATCTATTGAGAAAAAACTTTGAGAGACACATTTAAGATGACACTGTACTTAAATGACTAATAAATATTTCAGTTAAGCCATGTGAAACTATGATAAATATGCACATCAAACGAAGAAGAGGAAGACCAAAAGAGACTTGGTTAGCAACAATAAAACAAGATAAAATTTATTTAAGTATCGTTGATAATATAGTAGAGGATAAAGTCCAATGATGTAAAAAGGATCCATATAACAGATTCATCTAGTAGAATAAGGCTTGGTGGTTGTTGAATTATGATTTCCTTTATGAACTTAATCCTTAGCTAGATGTAAGTTTTTCCCTTAATAACTGTCTCTAGCTTGGTAAATTGCAAATGGTGGTCTTCAAAATGAACTACTACCCCTTCTTAATGCCTTCACCTAGTTGAGCTATTGATATTTCATATTTTTCTTTTGATGGTTAATTTGACTTTCGTGTCTTGAATCAAAATTGAAGTGCTTAGCCTTTGACCAACAAAACCATAGGCCCTTCATATTAAATGTTTCCCATTACGTTAGTTATTGTAATGGTTGGTCCTAAACTTATGAATTATCTCAATTCTCAAGGCATAGGGGGCGTTTGTTTTGGTACCTGCTAAGTTACAATCAATTATGCCACAAAAAACACTTATAAGAAATGCACAATAAATAATTTTCAAAATTTCTATGATTAGAAACTAAGCTATAAAACGAAATATAAATTAATTCAAATTTCGTAATCATAAAGTTTTTCACTACTTGCAACAAAATAAAAGAAACACAAGTAAATAGGATATATGCAACCTTAACTACCCTGTTAGAAAATAAATGATCAAATCTTAAAGCCTGAAATCCTCTATCCAACAAAGTGTCCTCAGAGCATCCGCTTAGTAAAGATCTAGCCTCAACGCACCAAAATCCTTAACATCTTATTTTAATCTTGAAATCACAAGATGAGGATGAGCTAAGAAAGTTGAGCAGGTCATGCAACAGATGAAATGATATTAAGGTAATATATGATGAGGTAGGAAACAAAAACATGCTATGATAACAACTACTAGGCATTGTAAAAATAACAACTAACTGTGATTCACATGTTAATGCTAGCAATTGAACGCTCGTAGTTGGACCCATTCTCTAGGTGTTAAGCTATTCTCTATCCCATTCTTTGGAAAAGAGTAATGCTTGTATCTGCTCCAACAGGTACACGACTACCAATGATAGCCTGAGCATGGTGGGTCCAACACATATTCATCAACATGGCCAATATATTGTGGTGGTAAGATCTTTATAATTGTTAAAATTTTCAATAGATCATCCTAATAGGCCAAGGGCCTCATTTACCATAAAATCATCATTTGCTATATATATATCAAGATTCACGACAAAGTCATCTAATGTTATGTTGACCACCTAGTCACCATGCCCTATCCTAAGATCATGAGCCTAACTATAGCAGTGCGAATATATATCAACACTGGAATACATCTGTCTTGCATAAAAAACAGGCAATTAGGTTCATCCACATTTTTGCATATGCAACTACTTGAAATTACCATTAAGTACAACAACAAAGTTTTTATCCCACTAGGTGCCACTACGTACAACAATAAAACGATTGTTCAAAATAATCTCTGTATAAATATTAACTCTAAATTGTTTCACTTAACTCGGCTATAGAATAGCTCAAATAAAGCAAGTAAAAGCGTCCACTAAGTATTTGAGATTCTTTGTAGAATTAGGTGCTTCAAGACTACACTACATTTACTCATCCTAATGAATCTTACCAACTTGATGAAAAGATAAGAAGAGGAACCTACCTCCAATATTGTGCTTCACTAAAAATATATCAAGAAATAGTTCACTGTAGGTGGATTGAGAACACTTCCTTGCTGCTGCGACAATCCTAGTTCATCCAAAGTTGCTAGTGACAAAGAATAATGAGAAACACCAAGTTACAATACTAAATGGACTACTCCATCCTACAGCAAGGAAAACGGTCTCACATGAGGAGACACATAAGCTTTTACTGATGGGGAGACACTATTACTGTTGTAGGAGAAAGACATCAAGGTTGCTATAGGGATGCGGGGAATTGCTTCTGACTTTGAGATGTTAGAACAGATCTGCTGCAGCTTGATTCTGTAGAGGGAAAGAATAGAAAGAGAAATTTGATGCACTACTAGAGATGAGTGTTAAGAGGAGTACATTGGAAGTTTGGATGCAAGAGGGTGGGTGGTGTGACAAGGTTGTTCAGGCAGCCAGGCGATGAGTTTGTGCCAGTGATGCTGATTCTAAGAACTGACACTGGTTGTGTGTTGGCTGGAGAGTGAGGGACAACGAGAAGGGGAGTGGTGACTCATAAGCAAGAGGGGACTTTGGGAGTGTGTGCGATGCCAAATAGGGGGAATGAAAGGAGGTTGCAGAGAGCCAGCTTTGTGTGGTGAGAGAGGGAGAGGGAAAGATGTTTTGTGCAATGCCTCTTAGTGTGATAAATTCAGCCCTTAAAGTCCAATTAATCTCTAATTAAACCCTGGAACAGAACAATTGTGTCATAGGCTGCTAATTTTTTTCCCTCCTAATGTGGGTAATTATTGTAAATGGTTGTTTTTGGAATTGTCAACAATTGTGCTATGAAATTACTAGAAACATTTTAACTATAACATGGGTAAATTGCAAATGGCGGATCTCATCATGCTAAACATGGGTAAATTAGTAGCTGGTCTTGAACCGCCCTTGAAATTCTATTCATTCTCAAGTTCTTGCATTAATTTGTTATCACAGGTAAGGGATTGGCCTCAAATACATAGAACTCTTGTGTAAGGCTGTTAAGATCGAGATTGTACCTAAGAATGAGAATATGTTCATAGGTTTAGATTATAGAATCAACACATAGGATTGTAAGACCCTACTATTTAATGAAAATATTTAGATCTTTATTTGACTTTTATAATTTATCAAATATATTACCTTTCAAAATACAATATTACTATGAACATAACACTCATTCTAATAAAAACAGAAATATTCATATAGTAAATACATGAAAAATGCTATTCAATCTTTAAATGTTTCCATCATTATATTTGCAAATTGCAAGTAGTAACTTGTATAAAATGAATGATAATTATAAATCGGATTAACATGAGTATAATTAGAAGATTGTTCTGCATGAGTAAAATAGAATTTATATAACTGATAACTTTCTTAAATGATATCACTCAAGAATAAATTATTTGTTGCAGTAACTGTTGATCGTTAAAATGTTTAGTTGAATCAAAATGTATTCTCTATCTAATGTGGGACTAAGATCATGCATAGTATCGGATTATAGGTTTGTGAGATTATAGCCCATTTTAGATCATCCTTGGGATCTAGACCTTTCAAACTAGCCTAAAAAGATCATGAGATCCTAACATCTGGATCATAATCTTGACTATGCTTGTATGGTGTCAGGTATATTAACCAATTGAGATGTAGTTGATAAAGATGCTATTCTTCTTTTTTGTGCTAATTCCAAAATGCAGCATCAACTTTTATAGTTTTAATAAATCTAGTATAGATTTTCATTTTTAACAAATATATGCATGTATTTCCAACCGTGTAACTAATCTAACCCCCCTCAATTACATAAGCTCTTTGATGAGTTGCCCTATTATGTCCTACACTAGTTCAATATTTTTAAACACAATTTCATAATTTTAATTATGTAAATTATTATAATTTACTAATGTTTACAAAAAACAAACAAACTATATGACATATTAGAGCATTTGCAAGTGTAGCATGGCAAAGTGATTTCACAATGTCACATGGTACTAATCTATTGAATGATTAATTAAAAATTTGTTTATAAAGTTCTGTAGGTTTGATTCATTGCACGTGAAAAATAGGTGCATAGATTTGTTAAAATTCAGAGTTAATGTTATTTGTTAAGACTTTAAAGTCCAGGTTTGATATTTAACTAACCTTTGTTTTTTTTTACATCCATAATAAACACTGTAAATAGGTTTCCAATTGCTACAATATAGACATGGCTATAATATTTGCTTTTATGCATGATAAAAAAATGCAATTAACATTGTGAAATAATCTTTCTCTTTGTGTGTATTTGGATGGATGGAATTATTAACTTTTTATTCAGTATGAATACCAAGAAATTACTTGAACAAAGTTTTGGATAAGAATCAAATAAGTTATTTTACCTAATTGTGTTGGGTATCAATAAATTAACAAATAATTCAGAATAAGTATCATATTTGACTTTTGGACATTTAAGATTTCTGCCACGTTTTTTTTGGGCGTGTCTTTCAATGCATCTGAAATCTAAACATAGCTGATTTAAAACAAGTAGTAATTGCAGGCCTGAATATTTTAGGTGTAAATAATACCTACAAACATAGAAGCTCATTACCACTCTGTAATTGGTCATCAGTTTGAATTTGTTTCTTATCTTTATTTAATATCTCTAGTTCTGTTCTTTTACAGACTTGAAAATACACTAAACTATGGTCTGGAACGAGTTTGGGCTGTAGGATACATGAAAGGATCAAGGAGGTATGCATTTTGACTCATGCCTTGATTATTTGCTTCACGTTCTATTATGCATTGCTTTTTGGAGATGTTTTATTACAAGGTCGACTGATGAATTATGAGTAATACATTTTTATCAACGTTCCTAATTCTTAGTAAATTATTAAATATGGTTGGTTTGTGAGCTCCTAAATTTACTCCAGGAATTCTGTTTTTCTTTTGTAGAATTATTTTCTCACTAATTATATTCATGAGTGTGTTTCAGAATTGTAATAGGATATGATGAAGGAACCATTATGGTAAAGATTGGCCGTGAAGTACCAGTTGCAAGCATGGAAAGCAGTGGAAAAATCATATGGGCAAAACATAATGAGATTCAAACAGTTAATATCAAGTCAATAGGAGCAGACTTCGAGGTTAGTTCTAATATGTTCTTATGGAAGATTTGAAGATCCTGAGTTCATGGAATTTATTCTGTCTACAGGCTACAGACGGTGAAAGATTGCCTTTAGTTGTCAAGGAGTTGGGAAGCTGTGATCTCTACCCACAAGTAAGTTTTAGCTGAAAGCTACAATTTTACAGATAGACATTTCATCATCACTTGCTCATTCAGTGATCTCCAGTTTATATGAGAAGAAGTATTCACCGAAGAAGCCAAAATTTTGATGCTTGAAGTAGCCTTTACATAGCTATAAACTACTAGTTGTATAACAAAATATAATAGAATAATATAATTCAATACATCTAATAACTTAAGGATTTTCATTAATCTAGCACAAAGGCTTATCCATCCACATTTGAAAATGGAGGCAAAACAAAGAAACAACAACCAAGCTTTATCCCACTAGATGAGGTCGGCTATATGGATTCTCTTACACCATTGGGTAAAACAAGGAAAGGAATAGGAAAATATTGAATAAAATACAAGTAAATGCATTCTAGTCAACAACATGAGTGCAACAACATTACATTGAAAAATACTCCCAGCTCAGCAATATAAGTGGAACGATGACATTACGGTTAATTATAGCACAACAAGAACCATCAAGTGCAATGTTAGGAACCCAAAATTTAGAATGGAGGAACTCATAAAACACAGAATTGTATTAAGGTTAACACAAACAATCGGGTAAAGAAAACTCTCTCTACCAGCCCAAAGCTAATGCTTTCATCAAAGCCAATGCTTTCTTCTCACAATAATACTTAGATCCCCTCCCCTCTAACTTCCCACAAACTTATAATCACACATATTCTAAAACATGCTAACATAACTACCACAAAGATATAACTGACTCTAAAACATTATATATTAATTCTGTTCAGACCCCTTTTTGGGTTTATTTCCCTCATGATCCAACATGTTTCACCCATGATCCAGCACTTGGTCCACATTTGGAACTTGGTTCCTATCATTACCGCCTACTGCAGTTCTAGCCTTGTCCTCAAGGCTAAGATAAGAGAATTGAGTTCTAAGAGTGAAATCATCCACCTACGTTGTGTCAATCGTGCTCTTGCCCTTCCATTTGACTAGTCATTGACGAATCACTTCACCATTATGAACAATGTCTCTACTAGCAATTACATATTCTGGTTCCACATCATCTTCTAGTGCTACCTCCAATCCATTAAGTAGATATGCTGGTACATTGTACTCTCTAATAGCTTTCTTAGAGTCGTGAATTTTATTAGAACCTCATCTTGTTGTTGTACTTGTTCTACCCATTTGGAAAGACTAATCCAATTTTTTCTTAATTGAATTAGGCCCTATATAAAACTCCCCAAACTAGTGCTACCTTGGCTGAAATTGCTCCACAACCTCTCCTTCCCTAATGCCTTTTGTGGGATCACCTCTTCCTCTAGCAATTCCGCTTCAACATCCTTTGCCATGCGTGCATTAACTGCCCTCTAAACAGTGGATTCAACGTTCGAACTCTTCTTCTGATATGAGGTAGTAATCTACTCAGGAAATAACCAATATATTGCTCTTCTGGAAGACGCGAAACTTGTGAAGAAATCAACTCAAAAGCTTCAATAAATTCTTCTATTCTTCCACATTTCCAGTATGTTTTAATATTGCCAATTCTTCAAAAGGATTCTCGTGTCTACGCCTTCCATAATGAGCTATGAGAGCGTGTTTAAGCTTTTCCCAAGTTAGATTAACTTCAGTCTCCTTAAGAAGATTAAACAAATGAATTGTAGTGTCTTTTATACTTGTGCCAACTTGACCTTAACTTCATCAAAAGTATTCTGGACTTCAAAATAAATCTCAGCCCTAGTAATCCACACTATTGGATCCTGACCGTTAAACATTGGTAATTCCACTTTCTTAACAGACATCTTGTACTCCTCCAATTGATCACTTTGATGTTCTTGAGGCTCAGATTGAGATGACTGATTAGCAGAAATGGATGCCCCCTTCAATGGTGTGGTTGCAACCTTGATTCCTAATTGCTTGTTGATCTCTTGTAAAAGAGAACCATGTTGTTGTACTTCAGACAACAATCGTTGCATAATACCTCTGATTTCTTCCATACTTATTGTGTCACCATCCTCTCTTCCAAAACATTTACCCTATCTGACATCTTTGGCATTTCTTCTAAGCATACAACCCTTCTTACATCCGGCAAGTCAGACCAATGTTAGGAACCCAAAATTCAAAATGGAGGAACACATAAAACACGGAATTGTATTAAGGTTAACATAAACAATCTGGTAAAGAAAACTCTCTCCACCAGCCCAAAGCCAATGCTTTCTTCTCACAATAATACTTAGATCCCCTCCCCTCTAACTTCCCACAAACTTATAACCACATATACTCTAAAACATACTAACATAGCTGCCACAAAGATATAACTGACTCTAAAACATAAACTGTCACTATATATTAATTCTGTTCAGACCCTTTTTGGGCTTGTTTCCCTCGTGATCCAACACGTTTCACCCATCATCCAGCACTTGGTCCACATTGGGAACTTGGTTCCCATCATGCAACAACACTATTCCGCAAATGCAATCACATATACATAATTGCACCAATAGCTATGCAATTTCCAATTTGAAAACTCGTAGATCAGTGTGTGAAGAATCAGTGGGTTTCTCCTGCACTTTACCACAAAGATACCACTACCTAATACCTCAATAGCCTGATAATATCGTGTCCAACACACCACACTCATCAGTTATCAATTGAGTGGCTACCAGTATGGTTGCTCACAACCTTTTCTTTTGAACTAAACATTCAATCTATATGTCATAGGCCCTGATAGTACAGCTGATTATGCAACATGCTCAATGTGATGTCAAACTATATCAAAGTATCTTACACTAAATGTGACGTGAAACTATATCAAGGTATCTTACACTAACTCGACATGCATGATATGTCAACTATTTAGCATGAATCGTATAACATGGCATATAGCAACATCTAACTTATGTATCATTTTGATCATAATAAGAAAAGTTGTAGTGAACATGAATCTACAACAGAGTAGCAAACAATGTAATCATGAATCTGTAACATGATGACAGTCAACAACAGAAATGACAATTCTCATGTAATAGTAGCTACAGGCATGGATCAATGTAATCTTTCATATGAGTCAACATAACATGATTCAATAACATTCACATTGATTACTAAAACCTACATAGATTATATGATTCCAACCAATCCATGCAATCAGTGATAGTCAATGACATTATGATATGGCGGCCAATGGGCATAACAGTATACAAAGTAGCAGAACAAACCAATCCAATGACAAATGAAATTAACAGTTTATTTTTGTGGAGTTTGGTTTGTTAACCATAACTCAACTCAATCACTTGAACTTTACCCTAACCTAAAGATGAACTAGGTCTATCAAACAACTCAAGTTATCTTTCCATATTTTCATTTTCAGTCATGTATAAAATCCGACACATGTATAATTCAGTTCAATACACTTGCAGTATAGCTACATAAAAAACTACCAATAAGCACAACAATCCTTCACCATTTCAACAACAACAACATGAAAACCATACAAGATAGGCCATCATCACACACCACACCCAGGCCTTACCATCAGTACCAATGCTGCAACCAATAAACTCAAGTACCATATTGACTAATATTATACATGCCTAACTCAACATAGGACAAATAAAATATTAATCAACACATGGACCAAATCCAATTTTACATATCTGATCTCCATTCAACCAAGAAAACAGAACTAGGTGAAAATGAGAATCAGCCGATCCAAATTCCCTAACGATCAATATTTGTGGATATTGATGGAAAAACAAAATTGATATGAAAAATCTTGATCACTTGTGCGGGATACTATAAAATCTCAAACCAAACCTCATGATCCCCAACTTCTAAATGACATATCTCACACATAATGGACCATAAATTCAAACACCCTGCATGGATCATAGTTGGTTTTCAAATATTGGAAGCTTCTGCTACATACTATGGCCAACTAACTCAAATTGATGGCATAGCTTCACATTCCATAAGAGGGGTAACAAATTCTATCTTCATTCATAACATTGTCACTTTGTATCGAACCTTCTGAGACTCATAGTTGATTGTTGACACAAACAAATTTGCTGCCTTTGACCACATTTCACTTTCACATCTCAACACAATCTGATTTATCAATAGAAATCCGTGCTTCAGCTACCATCTGCCTTCTTGGCTTTTATCTTTACTATCAGTTTCCGAATTAAATTAATTCTTTTCAAATGTAATCTACAATTTTTTCTATTCCAATTGTATAATGTACTCCACAAAAAGGTTAAAAATGATGTTGTCTTTGGCCTTCCATTTAATCAAACAATCTTTTGGTAAATTGATGATCTTCAGTGCAATATATTCTTCTGGAGTTACCTAAATAAATTGCTTTAGTATGATAAGTAACTGTTATTATTTATGCATGTATTTGTTCCCTTATTTCTACAGATTTTGAAACATAACCCAAATGGAAGATTTGTTGTCGTCTGTGGAGATGGAGAATATATTATCTATACTGCATTAGCTTGGAGAAATCGATATTTTGGATCTGCTTTGGAGTTTGTCTGGTCTTCTGATGGGGAGTATGCAATCAGAGAAAGTTCATCAAAAATTAAAATTTTCAGTAAAACCTTCCAGGTTTGACCTTTATCTTATGAGTCAGAATTTTAAAAATCCATTCGTTAGATAAATTTACCTGCACATATACACAGCACAAATTACCATGGATAGTCAAGAATACGTTTTAGTAAATTCTTCCAGTTTTACTCAGTTTCAACAATGGTTCTCTCTGATTTTCATATTCTGGAATTTAATTTATTTAGTTATCTTGTCATGATGTTGTTCCATATTCAGATTTGCATGACTACCTCCTCTGTCCTGTTTCTTCATGCTGTAGAGCGTTATATGAAGTATTTAAACTTTTTATTCCCTGTTTTTTTTTTTTTTTGACTGTGATCAACTCTTCTAGGAGAGAAAAAGTATACGGCCAACATTTTCTGCTGAACATATTTATGGAGGTATTCTATTGGCAATGTGCTCCAATGACTTCATTTGTTTTTATGATTGGGCTGAGTGTAGATTAATACGTCGGATTGATGTCAGTGTTAAAGTAAGTTCATTGCTTCACTTCTTGTATGTTTCCTACCTTTAATCTGGTTTCTCTCTTAGCTTTGTTGATTGCTGCAGAAACTTTACTGGGCTGATAGTGGTGACCTTCTGATCATAGCAAGTGATACATCATTCTACATCCTAAAGTACAATGTAAGTTAGCATACCTGTTTTTTCCCTTCCACAAATATTTTACAAATATATAAATATACTTTTTTACCTGCATTTACTTTCTATTAATTTCCTCACAGTATATTGAAACTGTTGTGTGCTAATTTATGCTAAAACTCAATGAAAACTAATGCTGGTCCCAAGCTTTAATGATAAAGGTTGACAGTTGCACTAGCCTTGACAACTAGAATTAAACAATATTATAACCTTATCAACATGGATTTTAACAGTAGTTGTGAAATAACCCATATAGAGTTAAAAAAAAAAGGGCAGCCCAGTGCACGAAGCTCCCGCTATGCGGGGTCCCGGGGAAGGATCCATTGTACGTAGCCTTACCTTGTTTTTTGCAAGAGGCTGATTCAAGGATTCGAACCCGTGACCTTTTGGTCACAAAGCAACAACTTTACCGTTGCTCCAAGGCTCCCCTCCCATATAGAGTTCAATGACAAGAAAATACTCATGTAGCTGATCACATGTGATGTCATGTAATACTCATTGCTAGTTGTTGTGGACCATGTGATCATTGTATGCTAATTTATGGTGTTTTCCTTTTAGAGAGATGTTGTGTTCTCTTACCTAGAAAATGGTAAGCCAATCGATGATGAAGGGGTTGAAGATGCATTTGAGCTTCTTCATGAAGTAAATGAACGTGTTCGTTCTGGTATGTGGGTTGGCGATTGTTTTATTTATAACAATTCTTCTTGGCGACTCAATTATTGTGTTGGTGGAGAGGTAATCTTATACTCTGTTTTCTTTAGTTCCATGTCATTTGATAGTTTACACTGTGGTACAAGGTTATTGATTTTTGATCTTTAGGTCACCACCATGTTTCATTTGGACCGTCCTATGTATTTGCTGGGATATATTGCTAGTCAAAGCCAGGTGTATCTTATTGACAAAGAGTTCAAGTAAGTTGGCTTAAGTATCAAGAAATATTTTCGTTTTTTTACTGTTTACTTTGCCTAAAATTTTCTGTTCTTTTCAGTATCTTGGGCTATACATTACTGCTCAGTTTGATTGAGTACAAAACTCTCATTATGCGTGGGGATTTAGAACATGCAAATGGAATTCTGCCATCAATACCAAGGGAACAACATAATAGGTAGATGAATCTCTCCAAGATTTCCATTTTTTCTTGACATGTATTGGAAACATGAAATGCTTGTAGAGTTGTTGCAGAGACACTGACCATTCTCCTATTAATATAATTCTCTCAAATAGCTCATTCTAATTCTAAATTCTTGCGGATGTGTGTTTCTGATGCCAGCTTCCTTAATATGGAAATACAGTTCTCTAGAATTTGCTTATATTTGCATTAATTCAAAAGTCATGTATTATCAGTTTAATATGGTAGAGTAATTGTTTTCAGTTTGGCACTGGATTGTTAATTAGAATCTTTGATTTAGTGTGGCTCATTTCTTGGAATCTCGAGGCATGCTGGAGGATGCTCTTGAGGTGGCAACAGATCCTAATTACAGATTTGATCTAGCTGTTCAACTTGGTAGATTGGAAATTGCAAAGGTACTAACCTACTTGTTCATTTTATTCACTGTCCTTGAGTGTCTGGTTTCTTTTAGCTATAATTCTTATCCACACTAGAATTGCTGCTTTCATTGCAGGTGATTGCTATTGAATTACAAAGTGAATCAAAGTGGAAGCAGTTGGGAGAATTGGCTATGTCTACTGGAAAAGTATCATGAAACCTTTAGAATTTTAGCTAAATTTTGTTACCTGGCATTTTAGTTTGCTGTGGATATGGTGTTTCATGTTGTGGTGGGGGTGGTTATGGTCCTGCCGACACTCATATTTCTGTAAATTTGTCAGTTATAATCAATAATATACAGGGTAGTCGGGAATGAATAGGTTGGGAATATTACCCTCTACTTCAGGGATGAAAAGAAAATAAAAAAAGAAAAACATTTGTTACTGAATAAAATAATCATGAATATTAAATATTAGGGTGACAATGGACTAAAGTTCACTGGCACCATGAGTTTCTATTCGCAGAATGCCAATTGGATACCCTTACACATTGCTATAGTGGTAAAAAGAAATATATGCAATAAAAATTACTGAGAAGTATCCTAATGGTTCTTAAGCCTGTTTTATCCTCTCTAGTCCTCTGCAAGTTCATAGCAATATCCGTGCCACTTGGACTGGCATTATTCCCCTTCAAAATTTGCCCAAAGTGCCACATATGCATCCCAAGTGGTTGCTTTTTAAAAGCATTATCCTATTTGTTAAGCATGGATATAGTTTCATATCTCCTAAAATGTGAAATTAAACAGAGCATTTTAAGATATCACTGAGATCAAAATAGAATTAAAATGGTAACAAGGCAATCGTTCATGGACGCGGTGGAATCATGCCTGATGGTGATTATGTGGTGGCTATCTTGGAGGGTAGCCTTGTGGAAGTTCCAACATGTAATGAGATGGGCTGTTGAGGGACATCATTGGTGCATATTAATGAAACCTAGGTTGGATGAAGTGTATGGGTTGGGGTAAGCTTTCTTTTACTTCTTATTCTTCTTCCTTTTTTCTCTCTCCACCTACTCTTCGTAGTGGTAGGTACTCATAGGGACCCCCTTGTATTCACAGATACGTTGATCATGTTGAATGATCCTAAATAATCCAATTAGTCAAAATTGACAATGATACATTAAACCTTCTAAGCCCCTCTTACAGTTTCTTTAGAAATTGTATGTCACACACTTAGTTTCATCCCTGTGTTGGATATCTTATTCGTACATAGCAATAAACATGAGTGCAAGTAGAGAAGAGTGGCTTATTGAAGACTATGGTGTGGTGGAAACCAGTCAAAGCAAATGCGAGAAGAATGCGAAGATATTTTGATTAGTTAGTTTCTTTTGATATGACTTGTTCTGTCTGAGATGAGCTTTTGGGACTCTAGGATCAAGCTTGTTCACATTAAAATGCTTCTTATTTTTCACATTAAAATGATTCTTATTTTACGTCTCACTAAGATTGGCTGGCGAGCTTTTTGACAATACCGTAAAACTATTGGGATTCTGTCAGATTTCGTGTTATATGCTTTATCTCATGGCATAACTCAACTATGATAGTATTTGACTACTCCCAGCATAGGATTGTTATATTTGCTGGTACTCCCTGCTTGTGCACATTACATGTTTAGTGGTATAGTCATTTATTTTGGAAGTATTTGACTACTCCCAGCATACTAAAGTAGAGCAACAATTTTGGAAGTTTTTTGTTAGCTTAGTATTGTTTTGGACAATTTGTTATAGTGCAATTGTTCACTAGATTTCCTTGGTTCACAGCTAGAGATGGCTGAAGAATGCCTGTTGCATGCTATGGATTTAAGTGGATTATTGCTCCTTTATTCTGCTCTTGGTGATGCTGAAGGGATAACTGAACTTTCATCTCTTGCAAAAGAGCAAGGAAAGAATAATGTGGCATTTCTTTCCCTATTCATTTTAGGTAAATTGGAAGATTGCCTTCAGTTATTGGTGGACAGGTAATTTAATTTGTAGCTGTTAGCAACCAATCTGCTATGTATATATTTTTTTTCCTGCATCATAGTTTCTTGCACACTATTAAACACCCATGTTTTGTAGTAATCGCATTCCAGAAGCAGCACTAATGGCAAGATCATATCTACCAAGCCAAGTCTCAAAGATTGTTTCAATTTGGAAAAAGGATCTTAGTAAGGTATGCTTCTTTTTTTCACCAATCTCTTTTTTCCAAGTTATTTTTCCTTTAGTTTTAAGCTATATTTGAGGAAAAAGTTGGAGATGTTTATTGCTTGATCTGCATAAGTTTACTTAGTAATGTTCTTATCAAGTTCGCTCATTCTTATCCTAACTCTTAAAATTTTAAAGGTCAATCCAAAAGCTGCAGATTCTTTGGCTGATCCTGAAGGGTATCCTAATTTGTTTGAGGATTGGCAGATTGCTCTGGCTGTTGAAGCAAATCTTGCTCCTAACAGGTTTTTAATAGATCATAGGTTCTAAATTTTGTGCATCACACTTATCAGAAGAAAAGTTATGTTTATCCTAAAGGTTTTGTTGATGATGTTTGGCTATAAAAATTATTTTCTAATCAGCAAGACTAGGATGCTACAAATTTGTTTTTCTTCTTTTGCTCGCATCCTTTTTCATTATATGCTCAATCTACTATGCTTATATATTTGTATTCTAATGAGTTTGCTCATTTATTTATTGACTTGAATATATTTGATTAAACATACAATTAAATTACATATAATGTATCCTAAGTATGTATTGTGATAATGTGAATTTGCATCCTAAGGAGCAAAACAAAGCCTTATTTTTACTAAGGTTGTGCTGGTTAAGTCTGGAACTTGAATTAGAAAAAAGTTGATTATAAAAATTTTCTAATGCAACAAGGATGAGATGTTACTTATTTGTTTTTCTTCTTTGTGGAGAAAAAATCTGGTGTCTATTTACTGTTTTTATCCTCTTCCTTGCCTTCTTTCTTTCCTTCTTCATTCTCTTCCTTCATCGTCATTACGATTGATCTACCTATCCATATTGTGTGCTGATACAAATCAGCAGTCATCCAGTATTGCTCCAATCAGGCACTGATACCAGAAACAATATTTTAAACTTTGCAGTTACTCGTTTTGCATTATTTTGAATGGATGAAAGTGGAGATTGCATCACATGAGTTGGTAATATTGAAGTGATTCTCAGGTCTTTGATCAATTAGTTTTGAATGCTTTTGCAGTTACCTTACTTGCTAGACTTGAATGTTTTTGAATAAATACTTCTTTGAACTCAGTTAAGTTGTTGTGGCATGTTATTTTTGAATGCTTGTACAGTTTGTTTGTTTTATATAACAAGTGTTTGTTGGAATTAATACTTCTTGGACCAAGATAAGTTGTGTTGAATGTTTTTTTTTGGAATGCTTGAGCAGTTGCCTCACATCTTGTATTCAAACGTTTGTTTGATATTTTCAATAAACAGGGGTAATTATCCTCCTGCTGAGAAATACTTGGGCTATGTGGACAAGTCAAATATCAATCTTGTGGAAGCCTTTAGAAGAATGCAAGTTGATGAAGAGAGTATGCCCCTTGAAAATGGGAGTTATGATTATGAGGTATCTACACCATGATAACTTTTTTTGTTGTTTCTCATACCATAATTTCTAGCTCATATTATACCAGATAATTATAGAATTGTTCATTTTTGGATTACTAGGTGAAACATGAATTAGCTTCATGTTGAAATGAAATTACAAGTGACAAGCTGTGGTATAGAAGCACAAAGATAAGAATGCAATGTACAAATGCAGAAAAAATTTAGTCGGAGAAGAATGTCTTACTTGCTAATTAAAAAGGATCTAAAATCAGCGACAATGAAATTTCAGGAGAATGGGATGTTAAATCTTGCAGCACTATCACTATTTTGACTAGCGTTAGATGACATTAGGATAGTGAAAAAAAGTTCAATTTTATGAGTACAAAATAAGACAAAAAGGTTACCTTCTAATTCTCAAGAAAAGCTCAAAAGATTTCTCAGGGAAACAAAATTATTGATTATTTGCACTGCTGTCAATTTGCTTACACCTAATTCTTACATTATCCATTGTTATATAATTTGCAGGTGACACAGGAAGATCGGGTAGAGGATATTGAAGAGGAACCTGTTGAAGTTGATGTAGATGATTCTACAGACATTGCTGTCCTTGTCAACGGGAATGAGGGTGAGGAACAGTGGGGTATGAATAGTGAAGGATCCTCAGCCTAAATGCAATTGGTTCAGCCTCTGTAAAATCGAATTTTTTTTGTCTGGTGATTAATTGTTTGTCATTTTCATTTTGCTTGTTTTTCCTAGAAGCATTCCAATACCTAATTACATGACATCATTAAAGCGACTAACCCAATTCTTGGATAATACTCAATAGTGCTAGCTAGTACATGATCGAGCTGCTTACATATGAGCTGAAAGAATATTGGAATCGGTGGCTGGTGGGAAACTTCTGTGAGGTTAGGCTGGGTCGGTCATCTCTAGGATTAGTTAGTTCAAAGAGCTGAATACCTAAATTATCAAAAAAAAAAGAAGAGAATATTAGAATAAGTTCCTCCTTTTAGTTCTGCGTGGCTAGTAAGATGGTACCTAAGAGCCTAGACATTTTGGATTGACTGAGCTTCCTTGGGCTTCCCCATGGTGTCAGAGTCCATCCCTTACTCCTGCGATGATGGGATTGGGAAGCACGAAAGAGAATAAGCTTCTCTGTGTGGTCCTATATGGTTAGGGCATATTTAAATATCAAGAAGTCTCTCACGAGTTTGACATTTTGAGTTAGAATGAGCTTCCCTTGAGCTTCCACCTCAGAACTAATTCTTCCGTATTTGCCAATTCTGATTGTTGGTATCGATTTTATTTGTAAAGTTTTTGACCTTAGTCAAAATACTTGATTCAGTTTCAACACTTTTGCAGTTATGTTGTCTGTAGTATGCTTGGCCTCTTTCTGTTTCTGCACTGCAAATAGGAAAGTTCAAGAAAGAAAATATATTGCTTCAACCAGGCTTTCTTGTCAATTACTGCTGGTTATCTAGATTGGGTTGGCTTTAATAATCTTTAACGTTTTCTCTTTTTGAATTGTATGGCTATTATTGTCATGGCATTTTCCCTCTGCATATTATACTAAATTCTATCACTGATTCTGTTTTCTTTTTGTTGATTTACCAGTGCTAACTCCACATGGATAGCATTTCACAAGGCAGGTATTTTCAGAAGCTAATGAAGTTCATTTCAGCTTCCTCTTATATCACTTTGGTGGTTTTATGAAATGTAATTTGTATATGCCAAAAATAAAACTATGCTATGTCTTCTACTAGGACTTTTGTAATATAAACTTGCAGACATAGTTTGCAATCTGTTCCGATCTTGGTCCGGGTTTCACATAAAAAAAAAAAGAAAAATCAATATTGGCTCTATCAATAAAAAAAGTTATAATTTAGGTGAAAAACATACAAAATGAAAAGAAAAAGGATGAATAAATTTTGTTTGTTGAACAAGACCAACAAAAGATCTGATGTCATTACTTATATCCGTCCACCTCTCACACGTCCATGGATCGTGGTTGGCCAACGGCTTATCAACCTCAGCTATCACCTCACTTAGATTGCATCTGGCCAGAATCTTCCCTTCTTGTTGGGTACTTGTGTTCGTCCACGTTTGTCTCAATGCTTCTGCATCAGCCACTTGCTATGTTAGAAGCAATCGTCCACGTTGGGCATTATTAGCCTATTTGAGTTGATTTTAAAAGGGGTTTATGTGATTCAAAGATTTTCTGAATAATTGCTTGACAAAATTTTTTGTGTCCCCAGTTTTTCAGTAAATATTCGATCTCGCTACCAGCTGGTCCCACTCCAAGGATTGACCAAAATTTTGAAAACTACTATTGGTGCCGCATTGATTGCCAATTTTATAGAAACATGAAAATTTAGACGTTTGATTTGATGTACAATTGTAAAGAATCTTATGCATTGGCTCAATTACATTACTTGCCAAATTCATTGTTCATAATGTTGAACATTAATGAATTTATGTCCATATTATTTTATTTGGTATAACAAAATAATACTTAAGCTTTAGAAGATCGCGTCGTTGTCATCCTTTACCTCCAGAATTGTTGTTTCTCCGCAAATAAAATTGAGCGTTGTAATAAACAAATTCATGTGGTGGCTTAATGGTAGGTTTCTTGTACAATGGACGGGTAGAGAGTAAGAGAGATAGGTGGAGTTTTCCCAGAAATCCTCATTTTGTAATAGAGAGCATCATCCAGTCACTATGTTCAATCATGTCATATTTTGAAGGTTTGTTATTCAGATTTTTTTTTGTTTGTTTGTTTTTTTTTTGTTAGAGAAGTTTCTTGATTTTAACTAAATAAAAAATTTATTTAAAGTGTGTAAATATATAATAAGGAATGCTACTCGGTACACAAAATTCTTGTTAATACATAGCTTCAGAAAAGGATCTATTATATGTCGTCTTATTGAATTGACGGAGTTTTAGAGAAGGGTTTATTATATGCCGTCTTATTGAAGTCCCATTTTTTAGGTCATATTCCTGTGGAAAGAATATATATAAATGGAAAATGAGGAAGGAGATTTTTTTTTGTATAAATTTAGTCCTACATTGAAAGTTTCAAGGTGCTATGATTGATTTATATTGTTATACATGCATTGATGATATGATCAAATATTTAGTAGAGGCTCTCTCACGGTAGGTGTGCATGGGAAGGGGGGGGGGTGCAAATCTAGGGTTTGGATTGCATTGAATCAAGTTGAGCCGTTTGAGCTAGATGGATTAATGAGTAGTAAATGACTTTAATTTAGCCATTGAATACTACAAGGGGTTGTTGTATTACCTTCTCAGTTTACCACGAACAATCAGTGCTTGGTTATGTACATAGTTCCGCCGTTGTATCCTGTGAAACAAACATCCATCATAACCTCAAAGCACAACCGGAGGAGGATAAATCTAGTGTAAGGAAACTACTTGAAAGTAGACCTTGACATTTTCTTTTTTGCAACTCAGATTCGAGAATCTGCACTCGGGAGTTGGGAGTTTGGAACTCAGATTCTATAGTTAAGAGTATGCACTTGGGACTCTACACTCTGGCATATAAGGCTGTCCAATTTTTCAGCCAACTCAGTTATCCCAAGAAGCTTTTTCTTCTTTGGTTGGCAGTTTGAGATTATCAATTCAAATCAACTCAACAGATAAGTCTGATTTGATTTGTAATTTTAATTAAGACTACTCTATCTCTAGCAAGATTGCCCAACAATCTTAAAACATATTCTGTTTTGTTGAGATGAGCACAGAAAGTGTTGAGGTGCAACAAACTCATCACGTGAAGACCCCCTCTACCTCGACTGGAAATGTTCCAATCAACCACGAGGAAAGGCTAGAGAAGTTCATTGGGTTGAACTTCAAGAGGTGGCAGCAGAAGATGCTCTTTTACTTGACCATGCTCAATTTGATTCGGTTCTTGACCAAGGACCCTCCCAAACATGCTGAGGATGCTGATATTCATACCAGGAGTGCAGTGGATGCATAGGCTCATTCTGAGTTCCTTTATCGAAACTACATCCTCAATTGTCTTGCCAACTCATTATACGTAGTGTATAGCACGAAGAGAACGACTAAGGAGTTGTGAGAGTCTTTGGACAATAAGTACAAGACTGAGGATGCGGATGTCAAGAAATTCATTATGGGCTGATTCCTGGACTACAAGATAGTTAACTCTTTGACGGTGATCAACCAAGTCCATAAGTTTTAGGTGATCTTACACGAGATCTACTCGGAAGGTATGTTTTTGAGTAAAACCTTTCAGGTGACTGCTATCTTTGAGAAGCTGTCTGCCAACTGAAAGGACTTCAAGAACTACTTGACGCACAAGCGGAAGGAGATGGACGTCGAAGAATTCATTGTTAGACTTCGAACAATAGTTCAAAGAGAAAACTGTTCTCTCATGCTATTGTGAAAGCCAACGTGGTTTAGCACAACCAAAACTCAAAACGGAAGAACTCTATAACTTCCAAAATGGAACCCAGATGAGGCATAAGCAAGAAATTCTCTAGGAAGTGCTTCAACTGTGACTGAGTCTGTCACAAATCTTTGGAATACAAAAAATCGAACAAGAATCAAGAGGTCAACCTGAATCAGGGACTAGAAATGGATGACTCTCTGAATTGAACCTAGTGGGTTCAAATCTGTTGTAATGGTGGATCAATACTAGAGCCACCAAACATATTTGCTGCAACAAGAAGTTGCTCCACAACTTTAAACACATCAAAGACGAAGAAAAATTGTTCATGCGGAACTCAGCAACCTCGGACATTATGGGCCAAAGAAAAGTGGTGCTAAAGCTGACCTCGAGCAAGGAGTTAACTCTTAATAACGTGTTGTATGTTCCGAAGATTTGAAAGAATCTAGTGTCCGGATTACTGTTAAGCAAGCATGACCTCCACATTGTGTTTGAGTCAGACAGAGTTGTTTTGTCTAAAAATGAAATATTTTTAGAAAAGAGTTATGTAACTGATGGGTTGTTTAGGATCAGTATAATGACGATTACACCTAAGGTTAATAAAATTACAAACTCTTCCACTACGTAGATTACTAACATGAAAAGCATACTTGTATCCCTTCTTGACCTGAAACATAAGTGTAAAATTTGTGTTGAAGCAAAAATGACAAGGCCATCCTTTCAACATGTTGAAATAAGTAACGAACCACTCGACCTAATTCACACCGACGTATGTGACCTAAAAGATACACTGATGTTGGACCCTGTGGTTATTTTGATGTGATCAACCAAGTTAGGTTGGGTCCTGTTTTGTTTTAATCCCTGTGTCTAAGTGTGCAGGAGCTTAGGAACGTAGGAAGTCGAGCGGAAGACGCAACTGGCGAGAAGGACGGCACGGGAAGGGAGCCGAAGGGCTCGGTGCATCTGAGGGACGAAAGAGCTGCGGAAGAGTACACCGGTGGGCGAGAAGGACGTACGTGACGTTCGAGGGACGAGAAGCCGGAGCGGAAGCTTGCTCGAGGAGAAGGCTGGAAATTGGGTTCAGGTGAGCCCTACTTCGGTTGACCGCAATCACCCAAGCGATCGGAGCTTCGGAAGAAGAAAAGGAACCCAAGCGATCGGAGCTTCGGAAGAAGAAAAGGAAGATCCAAAGGAAAGTTGGAGCTATTTATACGCTGCAGCATTGAGGGTGCCCTCCACATTGAGGGCACCCTCCATAGCGTTGAAGGAACCCTCAAACCAGTCAAAGTGACCATTTCGCATTTGGATAAAACTTTATCCAAATGTCACGCTAGATGCACCCTCTATGCTTATGGGAGGCGCCCTCAAGCCGAAGATAGAGTTTCCAGACCCTATAAAAAGGGCCCTGGAGCTAGAGAATTAATCATCAACTCTTGTACTAACTTTCTAGCAACTACTTAAGTTTTTATTGTGTAAAAGGCTTCTCCGCCTTCAGAGAAAGAGATTCTGACTGAGTTTTTCAACCGTTTTGGATTAACAACCACCTAGCTAGGTTGTAACCAAGTTAATCCCTGAGTCTTTTCTTTAATTATGTTCTTTTATTTTTATTTATTATTGTTGCACCTTAAGAGTTAAAAGAACGAGAAGGGTATTTTTTTTTTGTTTCAGGCAATTCACCCCTCCCCTCTTGCCGGTCCGCTGCACCAACAATTGGTATCAGAGGCCAACAACCTCAGAAGGACTAATCGTTGTCTGAAGCAATAAAGATCAAGACAATGACTGGTGCAAGTATTCACCCCCCAAAATTCGATGGAGACTTTGCAACATGAAAACGTCGAATGGAGGTATTTTTTAAAACAGATTTTGATATTCTATTAATAATAAAATACGGTTTTGTAGCACCTATGGATCAGCAAGGAGCCGAGAAAGAAGAACATTAGTGGACGAAGAAAGAGCAAGCCAATTTCGTGCCGAACGGTAAAGCAGAGTTCCATCTGCTTAGTCCTTCCGCTCCAGGAGGTCAACCGAATCGGCAACTACGTCTCCACCAAAGATCTCTGGGAGAAGTTCCTGGAGCTCCACGAAGGCACTTCAGAAGCGAAGTTAGCAAGGCGGGACATCCTCCGAACTCAGCTAACAAATCTCCGGATGAACAATGGAGAAAAGGTAGCGCAACTCCAAGCACGAATCAAGGAGCTGATAACTCAGCTAAACAATCTCGAAAAATCATTAACAAACCGAGATTCGATCCGATATGCGCTCAACGCCTTCCTGAGAACTTCAGAATGGGCGCCCTTAGTAGATGCATACTACATCTCTAAGAACTTTGAGGTAAGTACACTAGAAAATCTATTTTCTACTTTCGAACTTCACGAATCTCGAATCACAGATTCAAAAGACATAGAAAAGATAAACCTCAACATTGCCCTAAAGGCAAGAACGGAAGATCAAGAGTCTGAGACATCCATCGATGAAGACGAAATGACTCTATTGGTAAAAAGGTTCAATAAATTTCTTAAATCTAATAAGTTTAAATCGCAATCAAGAAGGTATCAGCGAAATAAAAGGATCATTCGTTGCTACAACTGCAATTAAGAAGGGCATATTAAAGACGATTGCCAAAAATTGAAGAGCAAAGATAAAGAAAAGAACAAGAAACCAGCTCGGTCCAAACATAACCTCAAAGCCATGTGAGATGATTCATCACCCTTCAAATCTGAAATCGAAGAATACGCCAGACTAGCCCTAACGGCAATCCATCAAGAAGAAGATGAGATCAGCTCAGAGATGAGCATAGATGAAAGGGGGGGATCATCGGAAGAAAGCAGCAATGAAGAGGGAGCATTAGCACTTACGGTAAGTGAGGTACATACTCTTTCACCTGAGCACTCTTTTAAGTTCATTAAAGTACTTTCAAAAGATTTAGTAAAAATAGAAAAAGAGAATGCTGAGTTGAACAGAATGTTAGATAACTTGAAATCAGAAAATGAAAAATTAAAATTATAAATTGGAAATTTGAAAACAGATATATGTTGTCAAAAACCAAATAATTTTCAAAAATCAAAACTTAAGATTTATGAAAAATTAAACTGGTACATTAGAAAACATCAAGGACAACTTAGAAGAATACCTAAAGGATATGTACCCCCTAGATATCTAACTAACCCAGTAAGAAGAAACTTCTATTGGGTTCTAAAATCATATCTAGATTAAACCTTCTGTTAATCAAGGCTTTTAGAAGAAATTAAATGTTTAAATTCCTTAAAAGGCTTTGCCTAGAAGTGGTTGATGATCTAATAACCAAGAAGGCCTAGTGCCTCGTCACAACGTGGAAGTCGATTATCAAATTAAATGTTTAATTAACAAACTAATAAGCAATTAAGATAATGCTTTTAAATTCTTGTCAACTATTTAAATGTTTCAAATTCTTTTTGGAAATTTCTAACTTGGAAATTATTTCAAATTTTGTTTAACTTGAAAATTTTTATTCGGAATTTTTTACATTGATATTTTTTATGTGATCAAAGGGGGAGAAATAGGTACAAGTTTAGGGGGAGAAAATTATTATAACTTCGGAGAATATTTTTATTTTAGCTTAAAATTTTTTTAATTTAAATGTTACAATTTCTTTTATTGAAATTTTATGCTTAAATTATTAGTATGGTAATTTCTTTAAATTATTACTTGTTTGTTTTACCCTAACTTGAACTTAAGTTGATGCATATCAAAAAGGGGGAGATTGTTGGACCCCGTGGTTGTTTTGATGTGATCAACCAAGTTAGGTTGAGTCCTATTTTGTTTTAATCCCTGTATCTAAGTGTGCAGAAGCTTAGGAACACAGGAAGTCGAGCGGAAGACGCAGCTGGCGAGAAGGACGACACGGGAAGGGAGAAGAACCCATGCGACGTTCGAGGGACAAGAAGCCGGAGCAGAAGCTTGCTCAAGGAGAAGACCGGAAATTGGGTTCGGGTGAGTCCTATTTCGGTTGGCCACAATCACCCAAGCGATCGGAGCTTCGAAAGAAGAAAAAGAAGATTCAAAGGAAAGCTAGAGCTATTTATATGCTGCAGCATTGAGGGCACCCTCCATAACGTTGAGGGCGCCCTCAAACCAGTCAAAGTGGCCATTTCGCATTTGGATAAAACTTTATCCAAATGTCACACTAGATGCACCCTCTATGCTTATGGGAGACGCCCTCAAGCCGAAGATAGAGTTTCCAGGTCCTATAAAAAGGGCCCTGGAGCTAGAGAATTAATCATCAACTCTTGTACTAACTTTCTAGCAACTACTTAAGTTTTTATTGTGTAAAAGGCTTCTCCGCCTTCAGAGAAAGAGATTCTGACTGAGTTTTTCAACTGTTTTGGATTAACAATCACCTAGGTTGTAACCAAGTTAATCCCTAAGTCTCTTCTTTAATTCTGTTCTTTTATTTTTATTTATTATTGTTGCACCTTAAGAGTTGAAAGAATGAGGAGGATATTTTTTTTATTTCAGGCAATTTACCCCTCCCCTCTTGTCAGCTCGCTGCACCAACAATTGACACGTAGTGAAAATAAATACTTCATCACTTTTGTCTATGATAACACAAGATATTGTTATGTATATCTTCTCAAAAGTAAGGATGAAACTATAGAGAAATTCGGTCTTTATAAGAATAAGGTTGAAAACCAACTTGATAAGAAGATTAAGATGGTTCAAAGTAATCATGGCGATGAATATGTTTCACCGTTCATTGAGTTATGTGCTGAACATGGAATCAGACACGAAACAACAACTCCTTGTACTCCCCAGCAAAATGGAGTTGTTGAATGAAAGAATCAAACTCTAAAGTAGATGATGAATGTTCTTTTATTGAGATATGGACTGCCAGAGTTCATGTGAGGGAAGTTGTATTAACAACTAATTACTTTTTAAATAAGGTGTCCCGAATGAATATAGATAAGAGTCCTCATGAGTTGTTGAATGAAAAACAACCATCCTACAAATATTTACAAATATGAGGGTTGCCTTACCAAAGTTTTGGTGCCTGATCCGAAAAGGATTAAGATAGGACCAAAAATTGTTGATTGTATATTTATTAGATATGCAATAACAATAGTGCGTAATTGTTCTTTGTGTATGAGTCACAAATATCGGATATTCATAAAAACTCGATAATATAATTAAGAAATGTTTCGTTCTTCGAGCATATGTTTCTGTATAAGATCCGAGAGGAAGTTAACTCCTACAAATAGGCATATGAAATATAAGAAGAAGATGATGATGAACCAATTGAGATTGAGCTCAGACGAAGTAAAAGGGCTCGGGTGAAAAAATCCAATGGAATAGATTTTATTATTTTCATGTTGAAAAGTGAGCCCCACAGTTACTCAGAAGCAGTAAACTTTTCTGATGGACTTCATTGGAAAGAGAATTGCATCTGAGATAGACTTTATCTTGTAAAAACTTATGAATATTTTTTAGGGAGGCACACCATTAGGTTGCAAGTGGATCTTCAAGAAGAAAATAAAATTAACACGATTGATAAGTATAATAAGGTCAGATTGGTAATTGTCATGCCCCGATGGTATATTTGTCCGTCAAACTGGACGGTACCCACTAGTGACAATATATGAAGTGATCGATATCAAATCAATTCAAGCAACCCAAACACTAATGCAATATAATATCAATAAGTTACAAATATCAATGTGGGTATGTATACATGAACATGTGAACCTACTAATTTAACAAACTAAGAACCAACATAGACACTCAATACAGAAAGAAAACCATAAATACAAACAGTAGAAAATAACTCAAACTCGAATAGAAATCCAAATTCGAGTAGGATCGACGGTCAGGATCTTTGAGCGATACAATACATCTTCTATCTGTTAACTTGAAAGACAAAGGAAAAGTAAAGGGTAACGAGTACAATAACTCAGTGGGTATAAAAAGATAGTGCATAATATTATATATAAGGAGATCAAAGGAACCAACCTCAGATACAATGCTTACTACAAAAGTAAGAGCTTCAATATAATCATCTACTAACTAAAAGCATAACCAATAACATAACACCCACCAACATGCTCAACTAGGTATAACCAATAAATCGAGAGTACATACAGTATATCTCATCCTGCACAAATAAATGCATGACTGACATATAGTAAGCATATAACAAGCACTGATACAAGAGAAGCGCTCTACCTTGGATGACCACATGGGCAGTCAGAGTAAATAAGTAGTCATTGTCTGCGGATGAACTCGCTACCATATATAATATTGTGGGCAGACAAGGTATATACATAGCTATCTAGCTATGGATTGTAGGATTGATGACGTGTTAGGGGGGTGAATAGCACTTGTGGTTTATTTACTCGTTTCGAAAAACACAGATAAACGAGCGGATGGAATAAAATAAAGCCAACACGACTGAACTTGAGAAGAGGTCCCGGACGACAACTTCAACTTCTGTTGACTTTGGGCTCTGGGACACACGGAATATAGGGATCTAAATGAACCAAGCCGCTCGCGAGCTATTCGAAGCTCGATTCGATAAAAGTTCGTTTAAGCTCGTTTAATGAGGCTCGTTAAGATAAACGAACCAAGCTCAAGCTTCGCAATATTTGGCTCGTTAGCTCGTGAACACGTTCGTTAAGCTCATTAAGCAACTTTTAAATAAAAAAATAATAGTTTTGATATTGAATTTATAGATTTTACACTCTACTTATGAAAAATATAGACAAATATATTAAATTTATTTATTAGAATAAAATTATAAATTTTAATAATAATATTATAATTTTCTTTAAATATATAATTTAGTTTTTAATGAATATTTAAATTTATGATTTATATTTATTAAGCTCGTTTAGGCTCGATAAAAGCTCGAATAAGCTCGTGAGCCATGAATATATTCGTTAAATAAAGCTCGAGCTCGGCTCGATTATAAACGAGCCAAGCTTAAACATTCAAGAGTTCGGCTCGGCTCGGCTTGATTACACCCCTAAGTACATATATTAAGTACAATTGCAATATAATAAAGTTACCGACAATACTAGAAATAAAAGTTGTTCGTCGATTGTCGGAGTAGTGTAAGAGAGAGCAGCAGTTGTTCGTTCTTGATTTTGGAATTGTTGTTGAAGCAACTGGTCGAGCTCTCCTTAAATAGCCAACCCAGACCTGATCCAGATCCACTGATCTTGGGATCAAGTTTGACTCATCACTGATCGGTCGATCGATCCCACAATTCGGTTGATCGATCCTGCTTGAATCGGTCAATCTTCCCGTCCAGATTTAGCTTTAGATGAGTTTTCGTTCGGTCGACCGATCTCGCTATCCTCGCTGACTTATTTGGTTTGATCCAATCAATCCATCCCGATCTCGGTCATCGCATATCCACTGTTCGGTCAACCGATCCCGAGGTTCTGTTGATCGATCAGCTGGCTAGAAATCTACTCTGCTTGCTTGGAGGTTCGATCGACCGATCCGGACGTTCGATCGACTGATCAAGGTCGAATCTAGCCCTAAAAAAGGTGTTAGTCTCATGCAAAATAAAGTTAGAATAATAGAAAATAATAAAGCAATATAAACGATAACTTTTGACAGTATCTGGACTGTCTGGTTCTGGCTTTCGGATTTCACCAGAAACCTTAGGTTGAACCGACGTCTACTGTTCCCTCTTTGAAGAACACATCCTTACCTACTCCTCTCACGAGAGTTACCTTTTGCCAGACTGGTCCTCCAAACCGACTGGTCTTTTGCTCAGCGCTTGAGACTTCAGATCTTCATGCTGGACGTCCGCTCCACAATCCGTCCAGACTTTCACCTAGTCCGTGACCCCACTAGGATTTTCACCTAGAGTCCCCGACTCTAGGATTTCACTGAAAGTGCTCGACCCGTCAAGATTTCGCCCAGTCCCTCAGACCAGGACTTCGCTTGCCTGGGGTTACCACCCCCTAGGACCTAGGGTTACCTCCCCCTAGGGTTTTCCATAACCTAAGGTTACCACCCCCTAGGACCTAGGATTATCTTCCTCTAGGGTTTTCCACCTGTCTAGAATCAGTAGGACTTTTGCCTAAGAGCACTTAGGACTTTCCTGCAAGCTCATCCACACTTGTTAGATAACAAGTCAACTTAACTTTTAAACTCTTTGTCATAATCAAAACTCAGGTTCAATCGAATGATGCTCCCTGCACCAACATGGACTACACATGAACTCGCTACTATGAATGTCTCATGGGTAGTCATATGTATTATGATCACTGATGACTCTCTTAAGTACGAATGATAGACAATAGTCGATAGCATATACCAACAGTCACTTATGATTTTCTCAACCACGAATGAGAGATAATAATCAATAGAATATACCAACAGTCATTGACGACTCTCTCAACGACGAATGAAAGACAATAGTTGATAGGATATACCAACAGTTACTGACGACTCTCTTAACTACAAATGAGAGATAATAGTTGACAGGATATACCAATGTAATGATAAGCAAAAAAATAAACAATCACAACTAATAATAATACCCTATAACTACTCATCGGTATGTTATCACTAACATATGGAATGAGCATAAATATCCACCAATCTAGGCAATGCAGTAATAACCATATTTAAGAGTAAAGATCTACCAGCTATACTACGGTTTAATCTCATTAGCATATAGGTACAAATCTAAATAATAAACAAAGGTCTAATATGATACTCAATATCCTATATTATGGTATGATCTTATCAAAATATAGGCATGAGTCTAAATAACAAATAAGGGTCTAGTAAAACACCCGATATCCTGTACTACGGTATCACTATATAAAGGCACAAGTCTAGATAGCATAAATAACATGGATACAACGAGGTTGTATGAATATCAAATAAATCAAACTAAGTATAAGCAACTAAATATTAACTCAAGAAATAATTAGAGTGAAGTCAGTATAAGAAAGTAAATACTACCTAATCAATATATAAGTAAATATAATAATGTATTAAGATAAAAAAATCTAAATACAACAAATATGAACTATTCACCTCTATTATGGAATGCCCTATCAACCAGGCTGCATTGAACTTGAATCCTATAGGTACATGATATAAAGACAATTCTAAATACTAGAGTAATCCTAGTCATAAAGCTGAATCAGTTTATCAACTTATAATTCATATGTTAATTAATCTCTTGTTAATTAATTTGTTAATTAAACTGTCAACTAATCAATTAATTACTAAGTATGATGAGGTATTCAAGTAGCTATCATGTTAATTAACTCATGCATGATTCCATAAATTTCTAATTTGATAAATTAATGGCTTAATTAATCATCTAAACACAAAAGACTAGCTATTGTTTTTAAATAAATTAACTCAATTAATTAATTAATCCGTTATTATTTTAATTAATCAATCAATTTGTAATTAATCTAACATATAATTGCATTAATTAAATTTTACCTGAATTCATCAGCGGCTGATCTTCTTCCCGGTGGTTACTTATGGCGGCAAGTGGCTAGTCGTGGCACACAATCGGTAACAGGAGGTGAGAGTTGGTGGTGGCCCACAATGGCAAAGTTGCACGACGCTAGCAGCAAAAGCTTGTTGAAGTTGGGTACTTAATCGGGGATTCTAATCGAGGGGGTTCGTCGGTAGCAATGGGACATGAGTTTGTGTTCGGGGATGATGGAGATTGTGAGGGCAAGGACGCAGCGCGAATGTAGTCGATGTTGGAGCCTTCCTGTTGGCAGTGTTGGGGTCCAGGGTGGAGCACGCAACGGTGAGCAACGAAACCGCAAGGGCGGTTACCACAAGGCAGGAGAGTTGGGCAGTGTTGGCGGTTTCACGACCTCTTCTCTTCGATGGCTTAGGGTGGTGGTCCAGACTTACGATGCTGTGAAGAGCAGTGGCGACAGGCTGCGATAATCAATGCGGTGACGTTGGCAGTGGTAGACGCTTGCGGGAGATTGCGCCATGGTTGTGGTGATAGCGACCCGTTAGGCATCAGTTTCTCACGGCGAGGTCTTAGGGGCAGTTGCTGTTGTCTCCTCTATAATGCTCTAGCAATAAGGAGGCGGAGGTGTTGGAACCCATGGCTAGCTGGCGCACAACGATGATGATGCGTGTGTGCGAAGAAGAGACAACGCCGAAAAAATAAACGTCGGTTTGTAATTGAAACTTAGGTTAATTTTTTATATTAACTCTCACTTTAAATGAGTATTCTAAACAGATTTTCTTAAAGCACAGCTAATTTATCCCCATGAAAATATAATTCAAATTACAATAAAATTTAGAAAAATCTTAGTAAATTCCTAAAATTCATACTCTTTCATATTTATTTCTTTATTTATTATTAATTATTTTACCCGCATTTTCATCTATAAATTTCATTAGATCAAATTTTAACCATTTTAGATAAAAAATAAAATTTGTAGATTAGTGAAGTCATTATATAACTTGAAATAAGCACCAAAATAGTGATATGAAAATTTTAATAATATCAGGAAGGAATGTAAATTCAAGATCAATGAATATGATAAATACGTCTACATAAAAATTACATAGAATAACTATGTCATCTTATGTTTATATGTAAATGACATACTTATCATTCTAAGTACTAGAGTCATCCTAGTCATAAGGTCGAATCAATTTATCAACTTATCAATTAATTCATATGTTAATTAATCTCTTGTTAACTAATTTGATCAATTATTAGTATGATAAGTTATTCAAGTAGCTATATATTAATTAGCATACCCATAAATTTCTAATTTGATAAATTAATATCTTAATTAATCATCTAAACACACAAAAAAACTAACTACTATTTTTAAATAAATTAACTCAATTAATTAATTAACTCTAATTAATTAATCAGTTTTTACTTTAATTAATCAACTAATTTGTAATTAATTCAACGTATAATTACATTAATTAAATTTTACCTGAATTCACCGGCGATTGATCTTCTTCCCAGACGATGACTCACAGCGGTAGGCAGCTAGCCATGGCACACGATCGGTGACGGGAGGTGAGAGTTAGTGGTGGCCCACAACGACGACGTTGCGCGACGCAGGTAGCAGAAGCTTGTTACAGTTGGGTACTTAATTAGGGATTCTGATCGAGGGGGTTTGCCAATGGCAACGTGACACAAATTTGTGTCTGGGGATGATGGAGATCGTGATGGCAAGGACGCAGCGCGAATGCAGTCGACGTTGGAGCCTTCCTATTGGCGTTGTTGGGGTTCGGGGTGGAGCACGTGATGGCGAGCAACGAAACCGCAAGGGTGGTCACCTTAAGGTAGGAGAGCCGGGCACTATCGGTGGTTTCACGGCCTCTTCTCTTCGACGGCTTAGGGTGGTGGTCTGGACTTGCGATGTCATGAAGAGCAGTGGCGACAGGCTGCAACAATCGATGCAGCGATGTTGGCAGTGGTAGACGCTCGCGAGAGACGGCGCCATAGTTGTGGCGATAGTGACCCATTAGGCCTTAGTTTCTCACGACGGGGTCTTAGGGGCGGTTGTCGCTGTCTCCTTCGTAATGCTCCAGCAACAAGGAGGCGGAGGTGCTAGAACCCACAGCCAGCTGGCGCGCGACGATGGCGATGCGTGTGGTAAGATAAACTTAGGTTTTGTAATTGAAACTTAGGTTAACCTCTCACTTTAAATGAGTATTTTAAACCGACTTTTTCATAGCACAACCAATTTATCCTCACAAAAATATAATTTAAATTCTAATTAAATTTAAAAAAATCTCAATAAATTCTTAAAATTTACATATATACTTTCATATTTATTTATTTATTATTAATTATTTTATCCATATTTTCATCTATAAATTCAATTAGGTCAAATTTTAACCATTTTAGCATTTCTTATATATATATATATATATATATATATATGGTATATTATAGTCTTTGATACGTATTCTCCAGTGTAAAAAATAATATCTATTAGAGTATTGCTGGCTATCACCGTTCTATAGAATATAGAAATATTAGATGGATGTAAAGATTGTTGGATCAATTACGCACCTAAGGGGGGGGGGGGAAGTGAATCATGTGGTTTTCAAAAACTTGTTTTTTCGTATTTTGAAATCAAAGTAAAGTACGCAGTGGAAAATTTAAAAAACGAAAATCCAATCACCATAAAACGCAGGCGGTTTTACTTGGTTCGGAGCCTTCGACGACTTCTACTTCAAGACCTAGGTCTCGCGGACCTATCAATGGGTAATCCACTAAAAGCCTCTTTCGGTACCTCCGGAAGAGGGAATCGAGTACAGAGAGAGAGTTTAGAGAAGTGTAACAGATTACACTTTCCGCTTGCAGAATTTAAGTACAAATATAAATCTTGTTACCAACCCTTTAGGAATTTATGTGAAGGCGCTCATGTGTTGGAGTCGGTCTGCTGATCACGATCAGAAGTCCTCGGAGTAGCCGTCGGACACAATAGCTTCACAGCAGAGTCGTAGCAAAAACCCGGAGCAGTTGGAGGCTCAAATGGACGTGTAGTAGTTCGTATGTGTGTTGTTGTTGAATGTCTTCTCGAGATAGTCTTATAAAGGGCATGGAAGGCGCCTCCAATGGGACAAGTTCGATCCCGAACAGCCCGATGCTTATCCACGACTTCAGCCAACTTTATCTCGTGGAAGACGCCTTCCATCAAGCTTGAAGACGCCTTCGGATACTGTTCATTCGAAGGTAAATTTCTTCTCTTAGCTTTGCAAAATAATGTTAGTCCAAAATACCCTGCAAAACAAGTGTTACGACAATTTTAATGATAATACAAAGTAGTAATTAGTTCCTGTCCTCCCAGGACCAGGAACTAGTTAAGGTCAGCTTAGGAATCCCAAATGGACCTAAACTAGACTGACGCCTACTGTCCCTTCAACCAGAACGCGTCCTCACTTGGTCACTCTCTTCCAGTGACTTACCTTAACTTACTAGTTTGCCAAACATCTGGTTAGCCTGTCGAATTGTCTGGACTTCGTGCCAGCTATCCGGTCGATCCATTGACCTAGCTGAACTTCGTACCAGCTATCCGATCGGCCCGTCGACCTAGCTGGATTTCGTACCAGCTATTCGGTCATCCCGTCGACCTAGTTGAATTTTCTGCACACTCAATCAAGTGGTTAGATCACGACGGAACCTAACTTACTTGTCATTCATCAAAACTTGGATAGACCGTTAGTGCGAACCGCACCAACAATCTCTCCATTTTTGATGCAATGACAACTTGGGTTAAGTTAGGGGAAAAATACAAGTATGAATAGACACATGATTTGGTTTAAGTTATTTGGATTTCGATTTGTTTCAACTTAACCCTATAACCCACCCCCTTTGACATCCATAAAAAAAACATGAATATACAGAAAAAGGTTTGCTAGGAAAAGTAAGAAAACATTTTTTTTTGACAAAACATCTCAGGAGTATTTTGAGGGAGGAAAAAAATGTATAACCATACAAACTTGTAAAAAATATGTTACAAAATATGTTTAAAGTTAGTTTTGAAACCACTCAGTCTTTCAAAATGATAAAGAAAATAACGTATTAAAAATTTCAAAGTAAAGCAATGAGTTTTGAAAAGAACTGGTTCAAAACGAATTTGTTTCAACTTATTTTGAAAAGTAAAAATATTTTAAAGATATTTTTCAAAATGAATTTTAAAACACTGTATGTTAGTATTTTTTACAAGAGAGATAAAGTTGAAAATACTTTTAAAATTTACTAACTTTGAAACTTTAAGGTTTGCTAAGTTTTTCCATAAAAAAAAACTTTAAAAGTTTAAAAACAAAAGGTTAAAATGCTAAGTGCTGCAATATTTGAAATTGTTTTAAAGTAGTTTAACAAAATTAAAATAATTTTTTAAGACATGTAATAATTTTAAAAATAAAAAATGGAATGTTTTTAAAATTGTGTCTTCCTCCTGAACCTGAGACTACTTTAAAATAATCTAATCAGCTATAACTTGTCCTTAACTGTCTAACTGTTAGTTACTAATTGGCTATCAGAAGATAACAGTGTTCACTTGGTTAGTCAGGTTAAGTTATTTTTTCCAGTTAGTGTTTGGCTAACTTAAATTACTTAGCCTGATTAATATGAGTTTGGTATTTAATGTCCAGACTTATTTTGATGCACTGATATAAACATCTTAAGTCCAGACAATCTGCCTATACATCTCACCCCTTTCTAAGTTTGACAATTACAAACAAGGTAACCCTAATGTGTTGGTGAGATTCTCAAGTCCTAGCTCTATAGGAACATATTTTCTATGGGTTTGATCTAGACTAAGGTTAAAATTGATTTTGAAAAGTTTAAAAATAAGGAAATTTTGAGAAAAATAAAGAATTTTGCCCTAGAATTTTAAAATCTTAAAAATTTTGATCCTAGTCTATCAAACACATTTCTAATTTTAGCAATCAGACTGAAAAACAACTAACTAAAAATAGTAAGTCAAGTCATATACAATGCATAATAATGTGACATGATCAGATTTGATGGTCATGCATAACATCGTCAGCAGGTGGTGGTAGGGGTTGCTCAGGAGCGCAGGGCCTGAAGAATCTGCTCGAATCTGGTGGTCATGTCGTCTCGGAGGGAGCTAAATCTAGTGGTTATCTCCCTCCGGAGTGTGCTGAATCCATCCGAGACAGATTGTCGAAACTGCACGGATGACTCCTCAAGTCTAGCGAATCGATCCTCGATGGATAGAGAATTCGTGGGCTAAGTCAAGGTCGAAGGCTGGTCCGAAGTCGGAGCATGCCTAAATATCTCCTCATTCGTGAACTCTGGCCACTCCTCTCCCTCGGCCGGAATAGGAAAGACATCCCCGACCTCAACTGGTATAGCTAGCTGCGACCCACCTCTCCAGGCTAGAACCCCCTGAGTAGTGATGTCGATATGCACTAGGGTTAGCTGACGCTAAGCAAACTCGTCATATGTGCTAAGGGAGTTGGATGTACCCTCGATCATATCTACTCCTATGGTCGAAAATATGTATGTAAAAAATGTGATAATAGGGCATATGAACTTAAGGCCTAGTGATGAGACTGGATGCATGCATGACATTATGAAACAAATGTAATGTAATGTCAATATCTAGACGCTGACAGAGGGCATACAAAAACTAGTGGGAAGGTTGCATCATCACAACATCGCGAGATGTGATCGACAAAATGCATGTGATCAGGACTCGATATAGAATATAGTCCTGGACCCTGAGAGAGAGTAACATAAAGTTAGTTACTGTAGGTAGTCTCTCCTCCATAAAAAAAATACATATAGATAATATCTAATGTAATATGGGAGTAGGGATCGCCAAATGGCAGATCCTACTAGGATAACACAAACATGAGCATGCTGAACTCCTAAATCCTAAACTATCATATAAGAGCATCCACAATGCATCGCCATTATAACACTCATCACCTCATCAAAAGCATGTGGTTCACTGCCACATACTTATTATAACAACATATCTCTTTCACTCACATCTCTTTTAATATTAACAATCATTATTTATGGGCCCCACGATCCGCTCTCTCATCTTAAAATTATATCATATTAAATAAATATATTTTAAAATATTTAAATTATTATTATTATTTTTTAATAATAATCTTACTCATAAAAAAATAATTTTACTACTTTTTAAATAATATTAAAAATTTTACAATTAAAAAAAAGAAAATAAAAAAAATTGAGAGAGAGGGTGTTAATAGGTGTTCAAACCTTTGAACACCCTCTCTCCCCTCTCTTGTGGGAGGGGCATTATAATGCCCACTCACAATGAAGAAGGGATATTAAATGAGCATTATAATGTCCATTTAACACTCCATTGGGGATGCTCTAATAAGGTAGGGGAAAAGCGAAAGTCCTTTCCACCAACTCTGGTGGAGTAGGTCATGTCATCTAGCTTTTCTAAGTTGTTATAGAACTGAGCACACAAATCGAGATTTACTGCATGACTATAGTAAATCAGTTTATCCAACTGATAATGCTCAATGACATGTGTGATAGGGGTGCAATACTGGGTAAAAAAATGTCCTATTCAAGTACCTAGATTTCAATGGAATATATGTATGCTGTAGAAAGGACACCCTAAGCTGCTCAGTAGGGAATCTAGCATTAGTAGGTGGAGTATTCCTAGGCCTAGGGATAATATGTTGTCTTTTCCTAATTTTAGACACATATATAAGCATAAAAAGACATATAAACTAAGGATTGAAGAGATATATTGAAGTAAAATATACCTAGGAGGCATCTTTAAGATTTTGGGGATGAGAAGGTTGAGAAATCCGGGCTGGAAGGCGCCTTGTTGCTGTCGAGTTTGCGAACAGAACTCGATTCTATTCGTTGAAAAAGGAGCGGTGGAAGGTGCCTTCCAGCTTCATCGAAGGCGCCTTCAATGGGTTATGGAAAGTGCCTTCAAGCGACTGAAAGCGCCTTCCAGCGCTTAGGCAGGAATTTTCCCACCTCTTCTGAGGGCGCCTCCGATGGTGTTGGAGGTGCCTTATTTTTAGTTTAATTTTGAAAATTCTTAAGTTTAAATTTTAATTTTAATTTTAATTTTAGATTTTTAAGTTAAATTTTAATTTAAAATTTTTAAGTTTAAATTTTAATTTAAATTTTAAGTTTTAAATTTAATTTTTAAATCTATAAGTTTAAATTTAATTTTAAATTCCAAAGTTTAAATTTTAATTTTAATTTTAAATTTAAATCTTTAAGTTTAAATTTTAATTTTAATTTTAATTTTAAAATTTTAATTTTAAATTTAATTTTTATTTTAAATTTTAGAATTTTAATTTTAAATTTTAATTTTAAATTTTAATTTTAATTTTTAATTTTTAATTTTTAATTTTTAATTTTAAAATTTAAATTTTAAATTTTTAGTCATCTCACTTGATCTACGTTTTAATCAAGGAATCATATAATTTTGTAAGATGAGTTAAGTTCAATTTCAGGGTTGGATTTAACTTTGTGTTAAATTCAGGTTTAGCTTTGGGTTCAACAAACATGTATTTTTTGGATAAACTTCTGGGCTATGGTGAGTTACTTATACATTATTAGAGTAACCATGCCTTTGAGATTTTCCAAATAGCCATATTCATTTAACTTAGTACAAAATCTTGGTCTAATTAGTTAAAATCCGTAAGGGGTAGCTTCAGTTAGTTCCACTAAATCAAATGCACCAAATCGAACCTATATTTTTCTAGACATACATAGACATAGTTTTCCTAACCTACTATTATCCAAAACTTCACCAGTACTTTTGTCAAGTTAAACTGTTGTACCTATTTTAGCTAGTCCTAATTACCCTGCCGAGTAAGTTATTATCTTGGAGGTGAGATAACTAGCATTTTGATGCATTATTTATGCCGTTAATGTTCATGTTTTAGTCCTTTCATATGATTAATTGTTGATTCTTGTCATGTTTATTTAGTTGGATTCATATTATGGGTTTTGTTATAATTATTCATATTTTTATGGATTTCTACTTATAATTGTACACTTTTATTTTTTAGGGTTTGAGTTCAAGTTGAACCAAATTGAACCTAAAGGCTTGAGTTAATGAGAAGTCCAATCTGAAGCAAATTAAATGAAAGATTCAGATCTGATTAATTCTAGCCGTTCATCAAGATCTAGTTGATTCTGGTCAATCTATGTAGATTTGGCATGATCTGAGTCGCTCATCTTGACATAGCCATCCTGACCATTCAATGGGTTCCAGTGATCTCAACCATTCATTCAGATTTGATCTCAGCCGCTTCATCAGATCTGGATTAATCAGGACCATCGGATTAAATATGGGGAAATAAAATCCAAAAAAACACACATCTTCTGCTTTGCTCGGTTGCTCACGCTCCGAAGGTCGGTACGCCACTTCTTCCTCCTTCGCCATCTCTCACCAAAGGGGTCGGCGGTCCACCTCCACTCCACCGCCGTAGATCGGTCATCTCCTCTTCATCTCTTCTTCGCGTGATCGGATCCGACGCCCATGCATCGACGCCAACCGGCTCGTCATGGCCGAAGATGCTGCCACTTCCTTCATCCGGACCAGATCTGGGCATACCAAGTTCCGAATTTTGATCAGATCCATATTCTTAATTCACGCTACTGCCCATTCTTCTTCATTCGAGTTCCTCTATAGTTCCGATCAACCCTTCAAGCATCCAACAGCAACTTCTTTGTCACCAAGATTGGTCTATTTCTTTGATTGTGATTGCTTCTTTAGTTTTTATGTTTTGAATGAGTTCTTGATTGTTGATTGTAATTAAATTCAAGTTCTCATGTTCTAGTCATCTAGATTAGGCTTAAGTTGAATGTTGCTCACAAGTTGTTCGATGTAATGCCCTAAACACTTTGATAGCTTTATTAATGCATTTTAGTTCCTTAATTTATTTCAATGCTTTGTTTGGTTAAATGTTAGTGATAGTTGTCCTTTGATTGAATGTAATTAGGATAGATTAGCTTAGGTTTCGTACATACTCTAGGTTTCATTCTATGCTTAGTTCGTTATTTGTTCACTTTATGTTTTCTGTAATTCTAATGCAATTGTAATTTAGATTAGGTTAGCTTTCCTTTACTTGTATTGCCTTTCATTTACTAGATTAGATTTCATTTAATGCTTTGTTATTTCTTTCCTTAGTTTAATTGTGTTGATGGTTAAACCATAACGTAGAGTGATAATGCGTTGTGGATTAATTGTTGACACTTAGTTAGATTTCATTCTAGCATTAAATTAGTTTCCTATTTGCTTCGCTTTTCATTTGTTAGTTTTACAATTAAAACCCAAACCCCCAGTTTCATATCAAAAACCTTATGCAATAACATATGATCCTAAGTTTATCTCTTATCGTTACATTCGTTGGGAGACGATCCGAATTATCTCTATACTACCCGAGTGTAGAGGGGTTCGATAACTTTAATTATAATTTGATAAACTCCCGTAGTAAGACACGAGAGCCAATTATCAAATTTTGGCGTCGTTATCAGGAATCGTAGTGGTGTTTGATAATTTTAGGTTTGCTTCTTATATTTCTATAAAAATTAAAAAAAAAATTGTCAAGTGTTTTTGTCACGCCCCAGAGGAGTCCTTGCCAAACAAAAATCCGACAGTATCTCCCCTGTATGGGGGACGATCTGAAGCATTACTACATACAAAATATACACAGCCACATACGGCTGGAATATATACATAATAGAAACAACATAACCATGTAATTTAATATACTCAGCATACTTGGCTGGACAATAATGAGATAAAACACAACCACGCAGTATAAAAAGTAGCCCACACGGCTAAAAGTAACGTAGTGGAAAACCATAAAATAATACAAATGTAAAATCCACAAAGTCACTAGCTAAAATATTTGTAACAACCAGACCAGACTCCAAAATCCACATTAGCTTATTGGAAAACAAGTACGCAAAGTCACTATACCACTAAACAGAAGTAAAAACCAAAAAGGGACGGTCCTCGAGTGTGACGTGGGACCGGCAGCCGGGACTCTCCAAAAAACTTCTCAATCATCTACCTGTTACCTGGCATAAGAAAAACCATTTGTGGGGTGGTGAGTATTGGAACTCAGCGGATAAGGAAAGATAGTGGATGAACATATATAAACAAATAGAGAATGCCAAAAGGAATACAGTCTCATAAGGAAAAGCTAGCAGATACTACCATGGTGTCAACATAAATGTCCATACCTAAAATCATATCCTAGGCTAACAATAGAAGGTCAGAGGTGGCACAAGCCCGCTACAGTACTGCTATAAGCATATCAGCATAAGAAACAACAACAGTATAAACTAGCAACAACAACATAAGCTAATAGCAGCAAATATAGATAAGCAACAATAACAGCAGGTATAACAATAACAACGTATGTACGGATGGTCATCCCGCCCACCTCTCTGGTCCATGACCCCTGTATGGTCGAAAGGCCAGATCGATGACAACTGTACCATCCAAAACACGCCACTCCTCTCGAGTGACAGGATGGACAGGTGCTAAGTAGCTATCTAGCTAGCAAGCGAAAGGGGGGGGGGGTCCCTGCTACTCTCAACTCCAGCTACCACTATCCAAGAGTGGCCGAGTGTGGCACGACAGGACAAGCGGCATCTCCTCCAGCTACCACTACCCATGAGTGATTGAGTGTGCGGCGCGGCCCGACGGCTCACTCCCCCACAAGGAAGAAGTGGTTGCCTGCATGCATGCAATGACATGATGCGTACAATGCATCAGTCATCATATAAACATAAGCAAAAATCATATATAAGGTATACTACATGAAGCTAGTATGCTCCATACGGTACATAAGTAAACAACAAACAAAACATACAAGATTGGTATCTAGTATCTGCTAAATATCATTGATAGCAACAAGAGACTGTATGGATACAAAAACGAATGTCTCGAAGGTTTTGAGTGGAAGTATCAAGCACAGGAAAAAATTATGAGTGGAGTCAAGGTAAAGCAGTTCTTATCCAAATTAACTCATGCACTAGTTCAAAGAACTAAAAAAACAAAGCAAGAAGTACCCGCCTTTACTTGTTGATCATATCAGAATAAAATCCACGTCGTACTGCTCACCCCAAATCAGAGTCCTGCATCAATCGATATTATTTAGTTACTCTCATATGAATCAAGTAACTAAACCAATCTCTAAACCAATTAGGCTAGCCCCATTCGGAACACGATCATCGCCTAGTCCTAATACGATCAACCTTTTTATTATGCCCACAATATTATAGATAGCTTGGAGAACCTTAATCTCCACAGAGCCCAACCAAAAGCACAATGAAAAACCATTTTAAACACAACCTTAACTTCGTCCAGATCCGAAATTATTACAATAAGCAAGAACACATAAACAAAAGTTCACCATCTTCAATCTATTCAAACCAACTGCAGTCATCACTTAAAGCAAACCCACATTGGGTTCTTGCTACCTACCCCCTAAATCTATCCCCGCAATCACAGCTAGCTTATGGAAAATAGGAAAACAAATAACACCAAATCAACTCTCAATATGCTTCAACCTGTTCTAACATCCGAACACAACATAGAGTAGCAAAAATGAGATTGAATCGAATCCCCAATCTATTCAACAAGATCTGAAACAAATCCTTTATGAAGAAACAAGATAAATTCGGAGAAAAGCATAGAAAAAAATGATCAGAAATTTCTAGCGCCGAATAGGAGAACATCCAAACCCTTATTCTTGTCTACCTAATGAAAACCCTATCTCATACCTACAAGGGAAGATCCACCTACCGGAACCGTTAGGGTGAAGCTCGACAAGAGGAGACTGGCGACGGCTATGGTTCTTGCGCGCGAGGAGGAGAAGAAGACTCGGCCGACGCCGAGATGAGTAACGCCGGCATGATCCCATGCTGAGGGCCAAGGATGGAGAGGGCGGCGTTGCGAGGTGAGGGCTCGGGAGAAGAATCGACGTCGGAGCAAGGAGGAATCGGGAGGGGAGTTCGGGCGGCGGTGTTGGCTAGGGCACGAGGAGGATTAAAATAAACAGCTTTAGACTTAGGTTTGTTTAATTAAGGCCTAAGTTCTTTTCTCAATCAACTCCTAACTAAAATAGGTATTCCAAACAGGCTTTCTCGCAGCCCATCAATTGATCCCTTTAAAACGTGTTATACGAGCTCCGATAAAATCCCAGAAAATTTCTAAAAATTCCCTTAAGGTTATCCCTCAAATAACCTTATTATTTAATTATTAATTGGTACTGTATTTTACATTCTCCCCCACTAATAAAAATTTGATCCCCAAATTTACTGCTCAACTCAGGAATCCTCATCCAAGGATCACAACCCAATTACATACTCATATACCGTCCCATCCAATTATCATGATCAAACCTCCAACCGTAAGAGACGACTCTATGGGTTATGAGCTCACCATGCTTCCGCTACCCCCACAGTAAAATCGTTTCAAATCCCGGTACATGCGAGTACCTTCTAAATGGTAACGATACTACTAACCCATGCGTTCGGTGCACAGGTAGTCTACTAATTCTACTCCACAATACTATAGATATAACTATGTAAGAATTACCCGTATGTATCAATAAGTGTGTAATAAAGATATAAACTGAGATCTTATCCCGGAAAACTGATTCCTCGGCCCGCTGCGCCTCTTCCCGTGTGCCTGCATAAGCATGTCCCACATCTGGGCGCAGTGGTGGCATTGCTGGAACAGTCTGAGGTGGAACTGGAGGTGTGACAATTAACTGCTGATGCTGGTACTGAAGGTGTGGCTGAATTGCTGAGTAAGGCTGAGATGGAGGAGAAAGGTTTTGTTGTATAGGGTACGCCTGATGGAAAGATGCTGTTGTAGAGAACTGTGTGGCCGCGGGCATGACTGGATACTCCTGACTCTGGATATGACATACCTTTCCCTGGGGGGCCAGCGGTTGCGACTGACGTGAAGCATTCTGTGTCCTCTGTGGTTCTTTCTGCTGACGTGGATGGGTGGTACCTTTAGTCGTCTCCAACTGAGCCTTCAGGGCACAATCTAGACTACCATGGCCTGGAAGCTTACAATAAAAGCATATAGAGTGATCCAATGGACAATTGGGTTTGAGATGACTTTTCGAGCCACACTGAAAACACCTAGTTTCACTAATGTCACTCTTCCGGTCTCGCTGAGGGGAATAAGAAGACCCATCCGTTGTTCGCCTTGATTTCTGAGGCTGAGAAGATCCTCCAGAAGTAGCCTGCAAGTCTTGACCCTTATTCTCTCTCGTTCGTGACAACTGCTTATCATTACTTTTCTCCTGAGTCACTTGCTGTTGAGTCATCTCAATGAATAATGCCCGATCCAGTACCTCTCGATATGAACTGCCTGGAAATCGTGACATCCTGATCCATATATATGTCGCAAGGCCCTGAGTAAACTGCTGCATCCGATCATAATCCTGAACCACCAGATGAGGATAAAATTCAGCCAGTCTACTAAATTCTGCGTTGTACTCCATCACGGAACGGTCGCCCTGCTTGAGGTTCAGAAATTCCTGGCGTCAAGCTAGACAAAATGTAGCAGGAAAATACTGCCTCTCGAAAGCATATCGAAACATCGGCCAAGTGACGTGCTGCTCCCCAAAAATCATCTTCTGCATGTCCCACCAAGTAATGGCTTGATCCCTGAGATGATATGCCGCCAGTTCCACTTTCTCCTCATCCGTACAATTCATGTACCCGAATGTGCCCTCCAGATTCTATAACCAACTACGAGCCACCCAAGGATCCGCACCTCCCTAGAATAGAGTAAATCTGTCCTTCACCGACCTCGCCAACAATAGTATACGAGCTCAATCCATCACCCACCCAGTAGTGGTAGGTGCTGGTACTACAGTCGGTATCGCAGAAGGGGTCCTCTGCGGCTGGAATCCCGGATCCAGCACCGGTGGTACCATAGGAGGAATCCCCGGCTGACGTCCTTGATCTCTACTAGGAGTTTGATGGGTTTGCCCTCGGCTAATAGTCTCGACGTTAGTAGGATCCTTGGAGGAATCCGCTTCCTGAACAACCTCTTCCGGTGCCTCTGTCTCATTAGGTTGTTTCTGTGGTCGTCCCGGACCACGGTGATAACTAGCAGCTGATCGACCGTGTCTCATACCTGCTATAAACAACTAATAAATACTATCAATACATATAATTATGCTTATAAAACTTACATCCTATAACTTGGAGAGGTTCCGCCACTGCCTGGTCCCAAAACTCGAAAGTCACATCAAGGAATTGAAACCAAAATCGAAATCTCAAAAACGTAAAACCCAAAACACAAAATTAACTTGAAAAACCATAAATCGAAACAAGGTCGAAATCCCAAAACACCAAAATCCCATAAATTGAAACAGGCTCTGATATCATAAAATTGTCACGCCCCTAGAGGAGTCTCTGCCCGAAGAAATTTTGACAACATCTCCCCTGTTCGGGTGACAATCTGAAACATTTCTACATACAAAATATACATCAACCACATTTGGCTGGAATATATTAAGCTTACACAATCCACAACCAAAATTTACTAGCCAATTAAGCTTACACAACTACAAGAGCACGAAAACAAAACACTATGAATCAAATTCCAAACACAGACCAATTCATAGAATACCAAAATTGCTGTATATTAAAAATACAAGTAAAGTAGAAATAAAACCGATGTAACGCGGGACCTAGGACTGGCAGCCGACATCCCTCCAAGCATCCATGACTCATCTACCTGTTACCTGGGCAAAGAAAAATCATTTGTGGGGTGGTGAGTATTGGAACTCAGCGGGTAAGGAAAGATAGTGTATGAACATATATAAACAAATAGAGAATGCCAAAAGAAATACAGTCTCATAAGGAAAAGCTAGCAGATACTACCATGGTGTCAACATAAATGTCCATACCTGAAGTCATATCCTAGGCTAACAATAGAAGGTCAGAGGTGGCATAAGCCCGCTACAGTACTGCTATAAGCCTATCAGCATAAGAAACAACAGCAGTATAAACTAGCAACAACAACATAAGCTAATAGCAGTAAACATAGATAAGCAACAATAACAGCAGGTATAACAATAACAACGTATGTACGGATGGTCATCCCGCCCACCTCTCTGGTCCATGACCCTTGTATGGTCGAGAGGCCAGATCGATGACAACTGTACCACCCAAAAGCCGCCACTCCTCTCGAGTGACCGGATGGACAGGTGCTAAGTAGCTATCTAGCTACCAAGCGAAGGGGGAATCCCTGCTACTCACAACTCCAGCTACCACTACCCAAGAGTGGCCGAGTGCGGTACGACAGGACAAGCGACATCTCCTCTAGCTACCACTACCCATGAGTAGCCGAGTGTGCGGCGCGGCCCGACGGCTCACTCCCCCACAAGGAAGAAGTGGTCGCCTGCATGCATGCAATGACATGATGCGTACAATGCATCAGTTATCATATAAACATAAGAAAAAAAAAATCATATATAAGGTATACTACATGAAGCCAGCATGCTCTATACAGTACATAAGTAAACAACAAACAAAACATACAAGATTGATATCTAGTATCTGCTAAATATCATTGATAGCAACAAGAGACTGTATGGATACAAAAATGAATGTCTCGAAGGTTTTGAGTGGAAGTATCAAGCACAGGAAAAAATTATGAGTGGAGTCAAGGTAAAACAGTTCTTATCCAAATTAACTCATGCACTAAGTTCAAATAACTAAAAAAATAAAGCAAGAAGTACCCGCCTTTACTTGTTGATCATATCAGAATAAAATCCACGTCGTACTGCTCACCCCAAATCAGAGTCCTGCATCAATCGATATTATTTAGTTACTCTCATATGAATCAAGTAACTAAACCAATCTCTAAACCAATTATGCTAGCCCCATTCGGAACACGATCATCGCCTAGTCCTAATACGATCAACCTTTTTATTATGCCCACAATATTATAGATAGCTTGGAGAACCTAAATCTCCACAGATCCCAACCAAAAGCACAATGAAAAACCATTTTAAACACAACCTTAACTTCGTCCAGATCCGAAATTATTACAATAAGCAAGAACATGTAAACAAAAGTTCACCATCTTCAATCTATTCAAACCAACTACAGTCATCACATAAAGCAAACCCACATTGGGTTCTTGCTACCTACCCCCTAAATCTATCCCCGCAACCACAGCTAGTTTATGGAAAATAGGAAAACAAATAACACCAAATCAACTCTCAATATGCTTCAACCTGTTCTAACATCCGAACACAACATAGAGTAGCAAGAATGACATTGAATCGAATCCCCAATCTATTCAACAAGATCTGAAACAAATCCTTTATGAAGAAACAAGATAAATTCGGAGCAAAGCATAGAAAAAAATGATCAGAAATTTCTAGCGCCGAATAGGAGAACATCCAAACCCTTATTCTAGTCTACCTAATGAAAACCCTATCTCATACCTACAAGGGAAGATCCACCTACCGAAACCGTTAGGGTGAAGCTCGACAAGAGGATACCAACGACGGCTATGGTGCTTGCGCGCGAGGAGGAGAGAAGAAGACTCGGCCGACGCCGAGATGAGTAACGCCGGCGTGATCCCGTGCTGAGGGCCAAGGATGGAGAGGGCGGCGTTGCGAGGTGAGGGCTCGGGAGAAGAACCGACGTCGGAGCAAGGAGGAATCGGGAGGGGAGTTCGGGCGGTGGTGTTGGCCAGGGCACGAGGAGGATTAAAATAAATAGCTTTAGACTTAGGTTTGTTTAATTAAGGCCTAAGTTCTTTTCTCAATCAACTCCTAACTAAATAGGTATTCCAAACAGGCTTTCTCGCAGTCCATTAATTGATCCCTTTAAAACGTTGCATACGAGCTTCGATAAAATCCCAGGAAATTTCTAAAAATTCCTAAAAATTCTCTTAAGGTTATCCCTTAAATAACCTTATTATTTAATTATTAATTGGTACCGTATTTTACAGTTTTAATGTTCATATATCAATGTATTTGATATCATATACTCCTATGTTTCTAATCTTGTCTGTTAGTGTTTTAGTGTAAGACCAAGATAATTCTTTCAGTTCAACATGAATCTTTATTCTTAGCAATATGGGGGGTTTCAATGAATATCATAATTTGGATACTGGACAAGTGAGACACATATGCACTAATTGTGGCAGTCCATCGCATCTAGTTGCTATATGTCATCTCATTCAAAAGACTGCTAGATTTCCTATGGAACTCCAGTATTTTCAACATCAATATCAAGAGGCATATGATCTAGCTCCTAGTACCTATAGTCATGACTGGGGCAATTATTTGACTCAGTACTTTCAACTCCAGATTCTAGAACAGCATGGATACTTTCAATCAATCATTCCTGAGCTGTATGGGAATACACATCAACAGACTATTGATCATCCTCAGTGTTACAATTCAGACTGGATGGACCATAAAAATTTCATGTATGGGAATGAGCAATAATAATTGGATTAATCTTTTCTATCATATCAGAGGCCACAAGGATTTCATGATGATTTTATGCCCACATGGTCACATTTGGTCCAACAGATTGATCCAGTACCTTGGGGAACATTTCAAGGGTTCACTGAAGAAGTTCATGCCCCTAGTCAATCAGGATTTCAAGATCTGAAGGAGTTAATGCAGCAAATGCAGCAACAATAAGAGGCATATATCCAGTCTCAACAAAGAAATGAAGCATCACTACAGAATTGCCAGATGTATCTAGATCAAATTGCAACATCCATCAGCTAGCGACAAACACAACTATCTAGTGAGGAGATGGATTATAGAGCTTGTGACAACCTTGATCCTAATCCTAAAGCTCTACATGACTCCTCTGATTTTATGTGTTGTGATGATATAGTTGTAGTTGATCCTAACTATGATGATATTATTGTTGTAGATATTGTTGATGCAGGTGTTGTTGGTGATGTTGAGGAGCCAACTGAGCTTGATTACACATCTATTGATGAGGAAAGTGTAGGGACTTGCATGGTGGAAGCAATGCCCCAAGAATCACCTAGTTTTATTGCACGACCACCTGATGATTAGAGTGTAGGGATTGGTGCTGTAGAAGCAGAGCCCCAAGAATCACTTCCTTTGGTAACAAAATCACTAGAGCCAGAACCTAAAGAGGAAGTCACATCCACTCTTCTTAAACCTTCAGGTATCTTTCAGCATTTCAAGGTTAGTAAGTTTTGTGATCTTTTAGAAAATTTCATTTAGGTATCTATTATTGATTTTATTGGATGTGATGTATTTTTCGATACATGCTTTGTAGGGACTGGTATTATTTCATCTGTTTCTTACTCCACTTGCGTGTGGGAGGTGCTCTCTTTCTTTGACTTTGTAGGTCGTCGTAGGCTTCCAAATTGGTTGCTCCATTTGAACCGTCTTCGACCTCCCGGAAGAATTTTTAAAAAGCAAGTGGTGGTAGGAGAAGTGTTGACCCCAACTCAGGTAATTCCACTTCCAAAGTGGATTCTGCACCTAAACCGTCTCCAACCACTTGGGAGTGTCATTGATGGGAGTTCAAAGTGTGGGAGGGATGCTTCATTACACTGATCACATAAAGAAGGTCCTCACCTCTACTCGTACCACCCTACTACCGACATGGCTTCTACTTCTGAATCATCTTCAGCCGCCAGGAATAAAGGGGAGTTCGTTCCTTTCTTTTCCTTTTCTTGCTTTCCTTTATCTTTATACTTGCATGTTTGTTTGCTTCTATACTTTGCTTTCATATTTTACTTTCTTAATTTGCATTTTCTTTGGTCTTGTTTATACCTTGCTTGATTTTGAGTCATATCTCCCTACATATCCCTTTATAATGCTTTGAGAATCATAAAAATAGTTAAGTTGGACTATCAAGTTTTGGTTTCCTTGGTATAGTTGGGTACATTAATTGCATGTAGTCATTTGTTATGGTGATGGACTCTATCTTGTTAAATTATGCATGATATTTTGTTATTCACCTGGTGAGGTTGTTGCCATGCTTATCCTTAATCCTCTTGTGTATGATAGCACTTGTGATACTTGACACTCTAGAACTTGCTTTGATTCTTTTTGAAATTACAGTAACATAAGCTTGCATGAATATGATAAAGGCAAATTTTCTTGTTGATCTCTTAGTTGTTCCTCAACAAAACTTTGTTGTTATTACTAGTAAACATTCCATTTATTGCTTCCATGTTTCATTATACCTCCCTTGTCATATCTTTTCATTGTCATTATATTTTCACTATCATATCTTTATCGATTCATTCTTTCCTTAGTCATGTGATGAGAGCATTGGGTGATTGTATGATGAGTTATATTTTCTTTATCACATCTTTATTGATTTACTTTTAGCTCCCTATTGTTATAAGTTTTAAATGATTATTTATATTATCCGAGACAAACAAGTTTAAACGTGGGGGGAGGCAAATTTGTATGGACGAATGTTTATCGAAAGAAAATCTCTCTATGTACTCACAAAAAAAAAATAAAAAAAACAAAGAAGAAAAAAAAGTTGAAAAAGAATAAAAAAAGAGGGAAAAAAAATTTCCCAAGCATTTGTTGTTTTGTTAATGATGAATAAGGAACATCTCCATGAAAAGATTGATGTATACTCATTTGTCATTATTATTGAGAGATTCTCATGAGTTAAGTTGTTAATATATACATGTATTTTGGAGATGTTAATAGTGGTTGATGTATATCGCATTGAGAATGTTCAAGGAGAGTTGAATGTTGGATGTTTGAATGAGTTTTTGAGTATAGTATTTGATTGTATTCTTCATGTTGATTACCCCAATGCTCTCATATTCTCTTTGAATTCCTTTGTTGTCTATCCTACTTGTCCTATTGTTTACATGTGTGGTTTCATTATTATTCATGATAAGTCCTATTGATTTATGTGTACTTATGTTTACAGTAGTGGAGAAGTAGAAAATAAGCAAACATATGGTAGTGCAATGTCATGAGTTGCTTTAGAGAGCTCTCCACTTTCATGTCTATTATTTATATGAGCATAAGTGCATATATTCACCTTGTGAGGCTTTATCATGCTTAGTCTATTTAAGTTGATTAAAATTACCATGCTTGTTGACTTATGTGAGAATTGGAACCATGAATACCTTGATTCTTAAAACTTGGTCATCCTAAGTAACTTTCCTTTACTGTTTTCAGAGTATTGCTAAGGAATTGATAGGGAGATGAACTTTTGGTTGCTTCATAGTTTTATTTCACTTGCCCGAGACGTGCAAGAATAAGTGTGGAGGAGTTTGATAACTGGCATTTTGATGCATTATTTCTGCCGTTAATGTTCATGTTTTAATTCTTTCATATGATTAATTGTTGATTCTTGTCATGTTTATTGAGTTGGATTCATATTATGGGGTTTGTTATAATTCTTCCTATTTTTATGGATTTCTATTTATAATTGTGCATTTTTATTTTTTAGGGATTGAGGAAGCAAAATAAATGAATGATTCAGATCTGATTAATTCTAGCCGTTCATCAAGATCTGGTTGATTCTGGTCTATCTGTGTAGATTTGGCATGATTTGAGTCGCTCATCTTGATCTAGCCATCCTGACCATTAAATGGGTTCCAGTTGATCTCGACCATTCATTTAGATTTGATCTCAACCACTTTATCAGATCTAAATTGATCAGGATTGTTGGATCAGATATGGGGAAATAAAATCCATAAAGCACGCATCTTCTGCTTTGCTCGGCTTCTCACGCTCCGAAGGTCGAAACGCCACTTCTTCCTCCTTCGCCATCACTCCACCAAAGGGGTCGATTGTCCACCTTCACTCCACCGTCGTCAGCCGGTCATCTCCTCTCCATCTCTTCTTCGCATGATCGGACCCGACGCCCATGCACCGATGCCAACCTGCTCGTCACGACCGAAGATGCTGCCACTTCCTTCATCCAGACTAGATCTGGGCAGACCAAGTTCCGATTTCTGATAAGATCCGCATTCTTAATTCACGCTACTTCCCATTCTTCTTCATTCGAGTTCCTCTATAGTTCCGATCAACCCTTCAAGCATCCAACAGCAACTTCTTTGTCACCAAGATTGGTCTATTTCTTTGATTGTGATTGCTTCTTTAGTTTTTATGTTTTGAATGAGTTCTTGATTGTTGATTGTAATTAAATTCAAGTTCTCATGTTCTAGATCATCTAGATTAGGCTTAAGTTGAATGTTGCTCACAAGTTGTTCGATGTAATGCCCTAAACACTTTGATAGCTTTATTAATGCATTTTAGTTCCTTAATTTATTTCAATGCTTTGTTTGGTTAAATGTTAGTGATAGTTGTCCTTTGATTGAATGTAATTAGGATAGATTAGCTTAGGTTTCGTACATACTCTAGGTTTCATTCTATGCTTAGTTCGTTATTTGTTCACTTTATGTTTTCTGTAATTCTAATGCAATTGTAATTTAGATTAGGTTAGCTTTCCTTTACTTGCATTGCCTTTCATTTACTAGATTAGATTTCATTTAATGCTTTGTTATTTCTTTCCTTAGTTTAATTGTGTTGATGGTTAAACCATAACGTAGAGTGACAATGCGTTGTGGATTAATTGTTGGCACTTAGTTAGATTTCATTCTAGCATTAAATTAGTTTCCTACTTGCTTCGCTTTTCATTTGTTAGCTTTACAATTAAAACCCAAACCCCCAGTTTCATATCAAAAACCTTATGCACTAACATACGATCCTAAGTTTATCTCTTATCGTAACATTCATTGGGAGACGATCCGAGTTATCTCTATACTACCCGAGTGTAGAGGGGTTCGATAACTTTAATTATAATTTGATAAACTCCCGTAGTAAGACACGAGAGCCCGTATCAAGGTGTCAACTAATTTGGAGTCTCCCCCTAAATTATTGAACATTTTGAGTTTAAGTTTTGGGTTTATGTCGATTACTTTTATAATTATAGTATACTTGATTATAATTTTGTTTATATTGTATTTGTTTAAGTTAGTTTGAATAACTTAAGGTTTTTCTTTTGTTTTGTATTTATTTTTGAAGATTTAACGTTAGAGTTTAAGGGAGATGGCTTATTATGATTTATATAATAAATTTTATTTTTAGGTATGTAATATTGATTGAGTCTTACTTGCATGGTTAGACACACTTTCAGAACCTAAGCTTTATTTTTATTTTTATTTTAGTTAACTAAAGATATAAAGGATTTGTTGGTTGAGCTGGGCTTATATCTGAGTTTGAACTTGTTGTACACAACTCGTTGTGATCCAAGTATCATGTCGAGGTACTTGGATTTAAATGTGAAATTTTCAAGTAATTCCTTTAGTTTAACTATTTCATTTTTCAATTTGAAATTATCCTCCTCAAATTTTGCATCTTGAGTTGAGATTTCAGTTTGAATTGGTTCAGTTGTCGAGTTCAATTCTAATTGTTCATTAAGTTTATTATTTTCTTTTGTTAGTTCATTTATTTGATTTTCATAAGCAGTTAATTTCCTATTTAAGCATACAATGATTTTAAAATTTTTTTTATTTAAGCTAAAATATATCTCATCGGAACCTTCGAAAACAAGTGCAGACTCGTGGCTCGATTCAGGTTCGGACCTGTCTTTCGATTCACTTTCCAATTTAGGTTCGTGCACCATCAGTGCGAGGTAATTGGAGTGCTTCAATTCTCTGCCGTTTGATTCATCTCTGGACAATTCGTCCTACGTCGCTTTGAGGACCTTCTTCTTTTTTAGATTCGGGCAGTCAGTCTTGTAATGCCCTTTCTTGTTGCATCCGAAGCAGGTCACGTTCTTATTATTAGAGTTGGAGGTGGTGTTGATCTTCTGCAAGTCATTACTGGTGAAGTTCTTCTTTCTTCCAGTGAACATTTTTCTTATCAAGTTCACCAGGTGTTCTTCATCATCTGAGTCTGGGTCAGATTCATCTTCAGGTTCCGGGTTGGATTTGGACTTGTCTTTTGATGATCCTGCAATAAGAGCAAGACCTTTCTTGGATTTGATGTTAGTCTATTCGTGCAGTTCTAGTTCATAGAATAATTCATCTAGTTCGAGAAAATGCGTTTAAGGCATACCTTATTAGGTCCCGGTTCTCTAATTGGTGGTTGATTGTGTGGAGTCAGTTGAGGATGTCCTTTATCCTCGTGTACAGCTGACTAGCAATCTCACCTTCCTACATTTTTACAATAAATAATTTATTTAAAAATAAATCTCTCTTTGTTACCTTGGCGTCGTTGGTTCCGTAGTGTAGTTCTATTAGCTTGTCCCAAAGCTCCTTTGTGTTTTCATGTGGACTGACGTGGTTCAACTCTTCTTTTGTTAGCCCACACTGAATTGTGTTGAGAGCCTTGAAGTCGATCTGCGCTTTTTTCTTCATTTTCGGATTCCAATGTTCAGGGTCTATTGGGATTCTAGTGTTATTGACTGGAGCCTTGTAACCTCTGGTGATGTTGAACCACTGGTCAAAGTCGATCTTCAGATGTACTTCCATCTGCTTCTTCTAGTACGGGAAGTCATCACCGTTGAATAGGGGAGGACGAACGGTGATGTACCCTTCAAGTTGTGCCATTTGACAACTGTAGAAGAAAAACTAAAACGGAGTACCAAGACTTGGTCTTGGATTAGCAGTGTTTGAGATATATTTAAAACGATTAAAATGGAATGCGAAAATAATAAAAAAAATCTAAAAATGATTCTCTCAGCTTGATTAGTGGTTGCACCAATTCAGAGCATAACCTGCTCTGATATCACTTGTTAGATCGATTATGCACGTGAGAGGGGGGGGGGGGGGGGGGGGGGGGGGGTGGATCACGTGGTTTTCAAAAACTCATTCTTTCCGTGTTTTGAAATCAAAGTAAAGTACGCAGCGAAAAACTTAAAAAATGAAAATCCAATCACCAGAAAACGCAGGCGATTTTACTTGGTTCGGAGTCTTCGACGACTCCTATTCCAAGACCCAGGTCCCGCGGACCTATTGATGGGTAATCCACTAAAAGCCTCTTTCGGTACCTCCGGAAGAGGGAATCGAGTACAAAGAGAGTTCGGAGAAGTGTAACCGACTACACTTTCCGTTTGTAGAATTTAAGTACAAATAGAAATCTCGTTACCGACACTTTAGGAATTTATGTGAAGGCACTCGTGTGTCGAAGTCAATTTGTTGGTCACAATCGGAAGTCCTCGGAGCAGTCGTCGGACACAGCAGCTTTGTAGTAGAATTGTAGCAGGAGTCCGGAGTAGTTGGAGCCTCAAATGGACTCGTAGTAGTTTGTATGTGTGTTGTTGTTGAATGCCTTCTCGGGATAGTCTTATAAAGGCCATGGAAGGCGCTTCCAATGAGGCAAGTTTGATCTCGAACAATCCGATACTTATCCATGACTTCGACCAACTTTATCCCACGGAAGACGCCTTCCATAGCCATGGAAGGCACCTTCTATTAATAGTACGAAAACACCTTCCATCAAGCTTGAAGGCGTCTTCGGACATTGTTCATCCGAAGGTAATTTTCTTCTCTTAGCTCTGCAAAACAATGTTAGTCCAAAATACCTTGCAAAACAAGTATTAGGACAATTTTAATGATAATACGGAGTAATAATTAGTTCCTGCCCTCCTAGGATCAGGAACTAGTCAAGGTCTCAGTTTAGGAATCTCAAATGGATCTAAACGGACCGACGCCTACTGTCCCTTCAACTAGGACGCGCCCTCACTTGGCCACTCTCTTCCAGTGACTTACCTTAACTTACCAGTTTGTCAGACATCCAGTCAACTCATTGACCTGTCTGGATTTCGTGCCAGCTATCCGGTCGCCCTGTTGACCTAGCTGGACTTCGTATTAGCTATTCGGTCAGCCCATCAACCTAGTTGGATTTCGTACCAGCTATCTGGTCGGCCCGTTGACCTAGCTGGATTTCGTACCAACTATCCGATCGGCTCTTCGACCTTGCTGGATTTCGTACCAGTTATTCGGTCGTCTCGTCGACCTAGCTGGATTTCCTGCACACTCAATCAAGTGGTTAGATCACGACGGAATCTAACTTAACTTACTTGTCATTTATCAAAACCCAGGTTAGACCATTAGTGTGAAATGCACCAACAAAGATAACCTTTTAAAATAAAGATTTAGAAGAGGAAATTTACATGGAGCAACCTAAAGGATTTTCTGTACTAGGACAGAAAAATAAGGTTTGTAGATAGGTGAAGTCATACAGCTTGAAACATGCACCAAAGTAGTGACATGAAAAATTTAATAATGTCATGAAAGATTGTGGATTCAAGATCCATGAATATGATAATCTATCTATATGAAAATCACAAAGAATGATTATATCATCATGTGCCTATATATAAATGATATACTTATCATTTAAAATACTAGAGTAATCCTAGACATAAAGTCAAATCGATTTATCAACTTATCAATTAATTCATATGTTAATTATTCTTTGGTTAACTAATTTGTTAATCGAACTGTCAACTAATAATCAATTACTAGTATGATGAGCTATCATGTTAATTAACTCCTGCATGATCCCATAAATTTCTAGTTTGATAAATTAATGTCTTAATTAATCATCTAAACACAAAAGACTAGCTACTTATTTTAAATAAATTAACTCAATTAATTAATTAACCTTAATTAATTAATCAGTTACTTTAATTAATCAACCAATTTGTAATTAATCCAACATATAATTGCATTAATTAAATTTTACCTGAATTCATCGACAATTGATCTTCTTCCTCGACAGTAACTCACGACGACAGGCGGCTAGCTGTGGTACACGATCGACGACAAGAGGTGAGAGTTGGTGGCCCATAACAGCAACGTTGCACGACGCCAGCAGTAGAAGCTTGTTGCAGTTGGGTACTTAATCGAGGATTCTAATTGAGGGGTTCGCTGGTGGCAACGGGACACGAGTTTGTGTCCGGGGATGATGGAGATCGTGAGGGCAAGGACGCAGCGCGAATGTACCCGACGTTGGAGCCTCCCCGTTGGCGGTGTTGAGGTCCGGGGTGGAGCATGCGACGACGAGCAATGAAACTGCAAGGGCAGTCGCCATAAGGCAGGAGAGCCGGGTAGTGTCGGCGGTTTCATGGCCTCTTCTCTTCGACGTCTTAGGGTGGTGGTCTGGACTTGCGATGCCGTGAAGATCAGTGGCGACAGGCTGCGACAGTCGATATGGTGACGTTAGTAGTGGTAGACGCTTGCGAGAGATGGCGCATGGTTGTGGCAATAGAGATCCGTCAGGAGTCGGTTGCTCACGGCGAGGTCTTAGGAGTGGTTGTCATTGTCTCCTCCGTAATGCTCCAACAACAAGGAGGCAGAGGTGCTGGAACCCATAGCCAGTTGGCGTGCGACGACGACGATGCTTGTGTTCAAAGAAGAGGCAACACCAAAAACATAAACTTAGGTTTTGTAATTGAAACTTAGGTTAATTTTCCTTATTAACTCTCACTTTAAATGAGTATTCTAAATAGATTTTCTCAAAGCACAGCCAATTGCAATTTATCCCCATGAAAATACAATTTAAGTTCCAATAAAAAATATATATATATATATATATTTTGTTGGCTATCACCACTCTATAGAATCTGGAAATATATGAGATGGATATAAAGATTGTTGGGTCTTTCGGGTCGCAAAAATCATTTTTTGCGTTGCGGAAAGCCCGAAATCTCATGCCACCGGATCCGTACGAATATTAAATTTTCATGTACGTGTTTTCTAATCCTAGATCTACTTTAGATCTACATGTGTTAGGAGTTTATACCTTTGATGCGAAGCCCTTCGCTTATCCCGCTCGTCCAAGAAGATGCCGGATCTCAAGGGTGTCAAGTGAACACCCCTCTATGTGTATTCACACGAACAATTAGGTGGAGAAGAAAACTTAGAGTGTGCTAGCACTCTTTGAGGGTTTCAGCCAAGGAGGAGGAGAGGGAGAGAAGAAGAAGCAAGGAGGAATAATAATGATCGATTATGAAAATAAGAGTAAAAAATGATTTAAGTATTTTCATCTAATGAAAATACTTAATGCTCATTAACACCATTAATGAGCCTCATTAATGAACCTTAATGAATATTCATTCTTCATTAAATGGTCATTTGAAACTCATTCGAAATTTGAATCTAAAATTCAAATTGAATTCCATTTATCATTGAATTCAAAATTCAATGAATATCATCATTAAGCCTCACTTGAGTCTAACTCAAGTCTAGCCTCACTTGAGTTTAACTCAATCGAGTCTTACTCAATTAATTTAATTTGGATTACTCTTAATTCAATTTGGTTCATCACATGAATCTAATCCTCTTGGTTCATCATATGAACCGAATCTCCATCTAATTGCCCTTTGTGTGTGACTCTATAGGTTCTTGTAACGTTGACAATGTTCCTAAACTCATTTAGAAGCATAAGTAATGAGCGGTATCTAGCAACACATCATTACTACCCAAATTACAAGAATGTTGAGATTCAACATCACCTTATGACTACTAATTGTAACTCTTCACAATATATGACAATGCCCTTCTATCCTTGACATCTTGATTGATCAATGTGATGCATAGACCGTGTCATCCTCTAATCAATCTAAATCTTGAACTCCAAGTAGACTCACTCTAATCAAATGAGCTTAATATCTCATATTGAATCATTTTGGGCATGGCCATGCACTTAGTGGTCTCACTCTATCAAGAATAATGATGTCACTCCCGTCATATAAGAGGGATAGATCCCATTTACATCACTCACATCCTTCCACATAATTTGTTACATACCCAGTAATCGCCTTTATAGTCCACCCAGTTACGGGTGACATTTGACAAAGCCAAAGTATGCAACTCCTTATGTAGGAAACCATGGTGACTTCAGGTCCAAGGACTAGTAGTCATACTAATAGCCACATGAGAATGTATATGACACTCATATAACGATCCATGATACTTTCTCATGGCGGGTCATTCAGTATACATTCTCCAATGCATACTCATGTGTCAACTTGATATCTCTATATCCATGACTTGTGAGATCAAGTCATCGAGTTGACCTACATGCTAGTCTTATCGTTATTATTACACATACATTGATGATGTCAACAAATGTATGGAGAGATGCTCTTTCTCATGTGTGGGTGTACATGAGATGTGTAAATCTAGGGCCTGGATTACACTGAACCAAGTTGACTCATGTGCGACTCGACCTTCATATGTGTCGAATGTCAGACCGATCGAGACAAAATTTACATAAGCGAATGAATCAACGTTTTGTCACTTGAATATTTTTGCCTATAGCTCAAATATAACTGATGCATTAATCGATAATTAATGGAGAATATGTAGCCTCTAGCTGTTTGAGCTAGACAGATTAATGATCAGTAAATGACTTTAATTCAACCATTGGATACTGTAAAGGTATAAGCTCCTATATAAGGAGGTTGTGACCAGAGCAAGAGATACAGAGCTAATAGTAAAGATTTTCCTCCACCTTCATTTTCCCAAATCTTCTCTCCGTCGTGCATTTCTACTCAGTGGGTTGTCGGTGATAGAAATTGAGCACTTTCTCAGTTCGCTACAAACAATTAGTGTTTGGTTATGTATATGGTTCTGCCATTGTATCATAGGAAACAGACGTTTATCATAACCTTAAAGCATAGTTGGAGGAGGATGAATCTGTTTTAAGGAAACTACTTGAAAGCAGGTCTCGACATCTTCTTTTCTGCAACTTGGACTCTGCAATCGGAAGTTTGCACTCAGGACTCGCAAGTTTGTACTTAGGAGTCGGGAATCTGCACTCGGGAGTTTGCACTTGGGAATCGGGAGTCGGGAGTCTGCAATTCGGACTCTGTAGTCGGGATTCTGCACTCGGGACTCGGATTTGGGAGTCTGCACTCGGTAGTCGGGAGTTTACACTTAGATTTTGCACTTGGAGGTCTGCACTCTCACATACAAGGTAACTCAATTTTTCAACCAACTCAGTTATCCCTAACAGTTTTTCGTTCCTACTTGATAGCCTGAGATTATCAGTTCATGTCAACTCAATAAATAAATCTGATTTGATTCGTAATTTCAATTCAAACTACTCTATATCTCTGACATGATTGCCGGATACTGATAATGACATTGCTTAAGATCCAGCATGCGCTCTCCAACCTCTGTTCTTCCACCTATACTCTCATCTCCTCTTGATCAATAGCGCATTAGACGACCATTTTAGTATTGATGAATGCATTGTTAATACTCTCCTTGCACTCGTCCATTAATGATCTTCTCCATTTCTCCTTTGCCTATCGACACTATCTCATTGGCCGCATTGAACTTTCATGATCACTAAAGGGACTTTGTTGTCTATCCCAACTTCTCTATATAACTAGAATTTTTCATGGTCATCTGTGGATTTTTTGGTGTGGCTAAGTTGTATAATGCCAATTTCATTTATTTATCCATTTGAGATTAATAATAATTAATCTTATTGTAATTTTCAATAACTATTGCAGTCTTTAAATTATTTTTTACCAAAAATTTATTAAATTATTATTTTTTAATTTCTTTAACACTATCAACTTGGCATGTTTTGGGGTTTGCTTAAATAACGCATCACGAATTATTTTTCTTCATTTTTTTTTCTTGTCCAAAATATTCCTTATAAACTCAAAAACTTAATTCGTTCATCCCAAAAACTTCTATATTTTTATTCTCAAAAACCTTTTTTTGCATTTCTATATAATAAGTGTAAAATTATTAATATTTTAAAAACAAATTGATGACCCAAATTCTGGAATGAGTTCCACAAGAAGCTTTAGGGCTATCCTGGCTCTAGTCCAGTCCCATTTATTTATTTATTTATTTTATTATTCTTTTACTTAGTCCATTAAAAACCTTATTCCTTCCGCACCCAAAATCTAGCTCATCTCATTAAGTTCAAACCCCTAACTTTAATTTCTGGTCCGCCCCTAACCCCAAAGGAGCTCCAACCAAAATCTCTGAAAGATAGTGCAAGTTTGTAATTTCAATAGTAATTCAATCTGATTGACCTGGTAATCTCTTACGTTTTCCAATTAACAACCCCGTTGAACTATGAAAACATTATTTGTACGCAAAGCTCCCTTAGCAGAAATACAAGTATAACACATGGAAACAATCAGAATGTTCTGAAGTTCATGGAAGAAGATAAACAGCAACTTCATAGGATCATCTACAGCTACCCCATTGTTCATGTGGAGTTCATCAAATGCACAAGACATGGAGAAGAAAGAGACATAACTCAGCGTGCGGGCTGTTGATTGTAGTGGCTCTTCTCTTTCTTTTTCACAGCAGCAAGCCTTGCACTTCGAGCAGCCGCCTCAACAGCAGCAACTTTTGCGGACGTATCCATCTCTTTACCAGTTTTTTTCTTCCTAACTGATGCCATTTTCTTTATTCTCTCTACATCAACTCCAGATGTATCACCACCAGGGTCAGCAGCAACCACCTCTTCTGGGCCTTTATTACTGGTATCGAGACCTGGAAGCTGTTGTTCCTCTTGCTCTTTGGCTTCTTTTGATGATTTTTCTTTTTTATGCTTCTTCTTCTTTGGGTTTTTGCTTTCTGAAGAAGCAACAGTGTGTTCCTTTTTCTCTCCATCGTCGTCATTTTGCTGCAGTTGTTTGCTGCCTGGAAAATTGATAAGGAAAATATAAAGCATCAAGTATTACCAAAAATTAGAAACACTAGAACATCTCATCATCTGAAAGTTCAAGTATTACCTTCGGTTTCGTCTTGAGCGCCATTAGTTTCTTTGCCTGAAATGCCTAGCTCGTGTAGAAGCGCATCAAGTTCTGCCATTTCTTTTTTCTTAAGTTCCCTCTTAGAGAGTTGCCCAGGTGCTGGAACAGGAACAGTAGGTTTCTCTATTATAGGTGCATGTTCAACGGTAACCTCAGGTTCATGTTCATGTTCCTCGTCGTCATCCTCATCACCGTGATCGACATCATCATCTTCACTTTCACTTTCCTAAACAAAATGACCACAATAATCCAATGATAATCCAAAATAAACAAAGAGAAAATAACGCCTAGCACAAATAATAAGAAAAGTCCACCTGGCATGCATCACAATATCATAAATAGATCAGCCAGAGAAGAGTCACCAAATCACAATATTAGCTATTGAAAATAATTTCCAGAACAGACAAATCACTCTCTAAATTTTGGAATCATAATTATTGTTTTGAAAATTTCCAATACACGGTCATGGAATTTACTGCCACAATCGAAATGCCATTTGCCTTTACAAATACAAATTAGATCGGCAAATATAAGTTTCTACACACCCAAGGTCTGCTACAGCCTCAGAGCAAAAGAAAATACACACAGCAAGCATGAGTCAATTCAACAAAATATGTAGCACCAAGAATCCATAGTTAAAAGGATTCCACTTTTCAAGGTCAATGCAAAAATCAAAACACAGAGCCTAGCAAAGTTAACTCAACCCAATGAATCAAGACAAACTGAGACGTGGAGATTCATTTCGGGTATAAAACATACAACTCTTGCTGGTGTCAGAAAAGGTGTTCAAAGCGTCACTCGAATGATAAACATTAGTAAAAAAAACTAAAGCACAAACTAGTCTGCTTATGTCACTTAAATTTGGCATTTATATCTTCAATTTACTAATATGTGTGGAATGAAAAGCCTCCATAGAAACATACACAATCAGACAAAAAAAACATGGACAAACAACTGAAGGTGACACACATCTATGCATCTCCATTCTGCACCTTGGTGTGCTGTGTTGAAGTCATGGATCATTGTTAACAACAACCAAATGTCAGATACATGGATCTTCTTCCATCCTTGAGCTCCACGTATGATCTATCCTTAATACTATCAAAGAATCTCCAGATATTCAGTAAATAGCGTAAGTACAATTTTCTTTGACCCACAGGCCATACCTTTAAACTCCAAAAGGTCTTTGACATGGTTTTACATTGGCAGTAAGAGAGTAATGCAACCCTTCACCACCCAACACCACCTTTCGAAATGAAACCTCAGCTAAGAGAACAGGAAAGTTCCATTAAAATCAGGTAGTGCCATATTTAGATGTACTAGGCATACCCAAGATATGGTCAAGCCTAAAGTACAGCAGAATTTGAAGTGCTAAAGGAATAACTTTGACAAACATTTTCGTAAAAGCGTTATATGAGGTTTTCCAACATCTTATGGAGTGAATTACCAATACCTTTAGTTCTATTCTTATACAAGTAATGGGAGAAGTTGCTCAAGAGGAGTCACAAGATAGAACATATTTCTAGTAAAAACTTAAATTCTTTTTGGCAAATGTCTCAAATTTAGATATTAACCATTCAGCCACAGTGGTTGATATTGGTGAGAATGATCTATCTTGCTAATGATATTAGAGATGCATAATAAACAGTTGATGCTTCATAAAGCACCTTATTTTTTATAAATAAGAACTATCAATAGAATCAGACTAGAGATAGCAATGTCTTAACAAATATCAAAGCAATTCTGCTATGAACAGTTTCAGTGAACCATTAAGTATGGGGGTTTGGGATTACTAACTTGCTAAAATATAGGAATATTACAACCCTTTTTATGATTGCATACATTTCAGGGTATAGTTTCATAATATAGAAATACAATTTTTTTGTACAAGTGCTATTATATTCTCCACAAGAATGTCAAACAGAAACAGAGGTATGACTTTGTTTTACAAATGTCTTCATGAAGCAAAGATACCAGTACCATGTATGATGTTAATGTAACACGTCGAAGAATTAAGAGGTAACAATATTTTTTCTTATAAAAAAAGAGGAAAAAAAAAGTATAACTAATTTCCAATTTTTTCCAACCAGTCAGGAATATAACATTCTCAAACATGTTTGTCCAATAACGTTGACCAGAATGATGTGGCAATATAATCAATAATCATTTATTGATTTCGTCCCTTGGTAATTAAGGCGTGATTAAACCTAGTCAGCAAATACCATTTTCAGGAATCTACTTGATCCAAATATTGGTCATTTGTATTGGATAAATAAGTTGATTGGTCAATTTAATGGTGTAAGAGAAAGTGAACCCACATGCCTCACTTAAGAGAACCAGAAAAAACCAAAAAGATTGAGTAGGTCAACAAATTTCCTAAACAAAGGCTCTAAGTCCTCTTCATATAATTCATGATTCAGAAACCCAAACAAATTAGAACTTTAAAAAGTAAAGGAAAATAAGTTATATGACTTAGAATTTAGAGAGTTAATTAAACATTATCAAAAGTAAACAATATCAATAACAATCCAGAGCAGAAAAGTAGAAAAAAGTTGATATAAATTAAATGATTGTCAATTCTTAGAGAAGTAGGCCTTGCACGAATTTACGATGAAAGGAACTATTAATTATATCAGTATTTTTTTGGACAAACCAACATGATAGTCAATTATCTAACGAACTCACACTAATAATTATTAAAACCATAATAGCTAGTAGTTTAGAAATATACAAAAGAATCTTAGTGGGTAACTAGCTTTTTTTTTTAGTGGTAAATAGTTTTGTTTGGCTGAAATGCTAGTGGTTAACTAGTTTTCTTTGGTTGAAATGCTAAAGGTCAATTAGTCGATATTAAATATGTAATATAATATACCATAAATGGAACTTGAGTAGGTACATAATAGAAACCAAGTCTATGAAGTAACATCAAATGGGAAGGAAAAACAAAAACATTGTCAGTATAATCCAACAGGTAGCCATATAGACAAACAACCGTATCGGTTTAGGAGTATACGTACTTCCTCGAAGGCAGGCTCAGCTTCCTTGTGGTGCTGCTGCGACGAACCCCAAACAGGCAGTGGCGGAGCTGTGGTGGCGAAGTAATCATCGTCGTCATCAACATCCGCCCAGGATTTCGACGTCAGCGGTGTAGGCGACCAGAACACCTGCGGCTCCGGCTTCTTCGCCTGGCTCTTTGATGACCCCTTGCTCTTCGAGTTCTTGTCCGACTTCTTCTTCTTCTTGAGGGTCTCGAGCGCGGCGAAAACGTTAGTGTTGCTAATCTTCAAGGATCCATCGTCCTTCCTGCTTCCACCTCCAACCATATCTCCCTAAGTAATGCCGAGGGTTTTAGAAAAGGACGAAATCTAAAAAATTGCTCCAGATTCAACAGCGAATCGAGAGTGATCCGATTTCCGCGCAAAACAGATAAATGAATCAATTTGCATAAAACAAATTTGTCGATCTGAAGAAAAAACGAAAAAGCTGATACAGGAAGATCAAAAAGAGGAATCGATCGGAGAAAAATCGGTAGATTGTAACTTGGGCAAGCTGCCGACGACAGAAATCATCCGACAAATTTCACAAGATAATGGTCAGGAGAGAGATCCACAGTAGGAAATCCTAGATTTGTCAAAGAGATAGCTCGAATATGTTAGGGCTTCGATTCGAGGAGGCCGCGGGACGAGCGACGAGCGCAGCTGCGCACCGATCGATCAGGGTAAACAGATAACGTGCCATGTCCCGCGATTGCGTCTAATTATTGATTTCGACAAGACTGTTTGACCAGTTCACTGCATAAATAAATTGTACGATTTATAATTTATAATTTAATTATAAAGAATTATTATTATTATTATTAAAAATTGATTCGTGGTGACATTTTATTTAAATTAAAACATATCTGCCTTTGCAGAGCCGTCTCCCTCAGTTTTGACCGCCGGCGGCACCGACTTCTTCCCCCACCGTCGCCGCTTTCTCCTCCCCTTGCACATCTTTCTCCACTCTTCCCAAGCGCTCCTCGCTGTTCCTCGCATTCCTCCCTTGCAGGCCTCAGCTCCTGGGGAGGTCAACAGTGGGTTCGACTGAACCTGGTGCTGCGATGCTGCCGCCGGTGGCGCAGATAAAAGGATTCCTCGTGGTGCATGCGTCGTGCCAGCGTAGTAGTCGTAAGCATTTCTGCCTCCCAGCACCCGCACCGGCGGGGGCATCGACACCTGTCGTGCTTGAGCCTGAGTGGACCTTCTCATGCTCTTCCTAGTTCCTATGTTATTTTCACCTGATATTAGTCAAACCATCAACCTAGCTCCATCAGCTCGTCTATCCTTTGTTTTTTCTTTCAAATGAAAGATTCTCAATGCACTGTGCATAGTATGAAATTGTGATTCACGACACAGCGAAAATGCTATATTTTGAGTTTCAAATCTGATTTAAATAATTAAAACAAAAAGATCTGTACCATTGCTTAGAATCTGCATGCAGAAAGCTAGCTCACGCTTGAAACCTCCATCTTTTTAGGTTCTTCTTCAAGGCAGGCGAGGAGTTCTTGCATCGTTTGTTGCTGCTTCCGTTGTTGGACAATCTGTTTCTGGATCGCAGAGCAAGTGCTGGAGTTACGACGGAGGCTAAGCTCGGTCAACACTGGAGCCATGGCCGCTACGGCTACTATAATTATTGGGTTCTGCAACCTCTACTTGAAATATTATTCAGGGTGGGAGAGGGATGATGCTGTGTTCGCGCCAGAGGAAAGGGGAAACAGTTTGCCCTCTTTTAAAGGAAAATTTTGTTAAATTAAAGAAACTTTTTTCTAATCCCTTATCCGATTGGTTACCATTTAATTATCTCAAGATTCACTCCAATTCCTTCCCCCTTATTTTCGACCATGATAATGGGGAAGATGAAAAGTATATCTAAAGGAGGAATGTATACACGAAAATATTTATTATAATAGGTGGTTGATTTAATTTGATTATTGATTTTATGAATCATTATATTTTTTTTCATATTTATATCACTCCACCTATCTTAGCTTATAAATAGGGGTCATCTCTCTTCTTTATAACATATCATCAGCACGAGCACTCTTTAAGATATGAACTCATAAATATTCTTATTATTAATTTTTTTTAACTTTCGAAATAATATAAATTTTTATTCTTATGTTTATGTCTTTAATTTTATATTAATGGTCTTGAAGTAAACACAATATTTAGATTTAATATTAATGCTCTTGAAGAGACATAAATTCTAAATTTATATTGATGCTCATGACGTAACATAATTTTTAATTTTATATTGATACTCCTGAAAAAGCACAATTTACAATTTTTAATTCTATGTTAATGCTTCTGAAATAGCACAAAATGAACTTATCTTGATATAGCGATAGATATACAATTTAACATATAAAGATATAAAATTTATAAGATATAAATTTTATCAATGTTTCTGAAGAATATTAATTTTTTATACATATCAATATTCTTAAAGAATTTTGATTAAAGATATAATATTTATCAATATTCCTAAATAATATTGAAATATATATTCGATTTGATCGTATCATGACATGCTTATTTTGTATTTGTTTCCTTTTAATTTTTATTGCTATAATATTTTTGTTGAACATAAATATTTGATTGCTTCGTGACTATGATGACATAAGTTTTTGATCATATTATAACTTGCTTGTTTCCTTTTAATTTCTGTTGCTATAATATTTTTATATGGATACAAATATTTCATCGCTTCAAATACTAACACATTTTGCTCTGTTATAAGTGATATTATTCTAATTATTTTTTAAAATTTGTTTTTATATAGTGGTTGCTATGACAAATATTACAAAACTTAATTTGAAGAGCTTGACCTAATTGGAAAAAATTATCTGTCATGAATTTTGGACGCGAGATTCATCTTGTTGCTAAGAACTTAAAAGAAGGAAAAGCAAATCCCTGTAGCATCGTGCAAAAGCACTTATTTTTTTTCGTCATCATCTTGATGATGGATTGAAAGTTGAGTATCTCAGTGTAAAAGAATCACAAGAACTTTGGAAGAATTTGAAAGAAAGATTTGACCATCAGAGAACTATAGTTCTCCCAAAAACCCGTTATGAATGGATGCATCTCTGCTTGCAAGATTTTGTAAATGATTATAACTCAGTACTATTCAAGATTATCTTCAAACTCACACTTTGTGGAGAGAAAATTACTGATCAAGATTTATTAAAAAAAAACTTTCCACTTTTCATGCATCGAATGTGCTCCTACAACAGCAATATTGTGAGCGTGGATTTAAAAAATATTCAAAGCTTGTCTCTTGTCTACTAATTGCTAAATAGAATAATAAGCTACTCACGAAAAATCATCAATTACGCCTAACTGGATCTACACCATTTCCTAAAGCAAATGGAACATCAATCCCCGAAGTGAATGCTAACTCATCTCAAAATCATAAAATTAGGATAAGTCGTGGGCATGGCTAAAGGAAAAATTATCAGCAACAAAATGGTAAAAGACTTAAAATAAGCAACCAACAACGGAAATCTAACAATGAAGAAGTAAAAGGTAAAAGCTCAAAAGAAATTGAAGATAAGTATTTTAAATGCGGGATGGAGGGGCATTGATCTTGTACCTATCATACAACAAGATATCTTGTGGATCTATACCAAAATTCAATCAAAGAACAAGGAAACATAAAGACAAATTTTGCTGATGATTATGATCCAGTTGATATAACTTGATGTCTCTGATTTCTTTACCCAACTAGATAATAATATTGATCATTTTATTAGTGGCGGCGTGCTAGACAATATGGAATAGTTGTATTTCCATTTTAGTGTTTTATCCTTTCCAAGTTTACTTTTGATTTAAGTTGTAGGTGAAGTCTCTAGAAAGTATGAGATGATTGTTTTTTAGTCTGAGTTACAATGTATTTTTTATTTCAAAATTTTATTTTCTTTTAAGTTGTCAATGAGAGTTACTACTCTAGATCTTCATTTAATAAAATTTTTTATTTATAAATATTGCAAGAAATTATATTGGAATTATAACTCTTTACTTATACATTTTTTAAGATTAATGATGTAATATCAAGATGAATATTTAGTAGATAGTGGTATAACCCACACCATCCTTCAAAGCAAAAGGTATTTTTTGGAGTTAACATTAACTGAAAAATATGTTATGATAATATTGGGTGCATTAAAAATTATTGAAGGTCATGGAAAAATAAATATCATTTTATAAAATGATAGAATCCTATATATTGAAAATGCACTCTATACTAACAAATCCAATAGAAATTTGCTTAGTTTTAAAGATATCTGCCGAAATGGATATCGTATTAAAACATTAAATGAAAATAATATTGAATACCTTTGTATTATATCTATTACATATGGCCACAAGAAAAGAAAGATTGTGTGTACTTCCTTTTGGAATGTATTGTACTACGATGAAAGCAGTTGAGACAAACATAATAAGAAACCAAAAGTTTGTTGACAAGCATGGTTTCATATTATAGCACGATCGACTAGGTCATCCTGGTGTTAGGATGTCTACTAAAAGCCTAGCTTTTTTTATAAACATTTATTTTGAAATGAGAATCACATTGGTCAAATGTCTGTATTTAGTATTGGTCAAATGCCCATTTAATTTATATTGTAGATAACATGGTGTGTGGTGCCACAAAGAAAATCATGTTATCAGTTCCTTATAAATTATAAATTATAGCTCACAACCAAGATGGATTGGGACAAACCATTGGAATGGTTGTAGTGTAATTTGGTATTAGTTTATCTTGACTATAAAATTACACTAGTACACTATGTGTGTATTGAGCAGGATCATTTGAAGTTGTTTCTTTTTATACTGACTGCATAAAAGAACATAACCTCTGTTATTATGGAAGTGTGTGCTCTTAATCCCGATATAATAACAAGCACATATACTTAGTATTTATTTCTTTAATTTATCAATGAGTGAGATTTAATTCGTTAAATCAATAGGTCCGATAAGTTAGAAAATAATATTATTTATATGGTGTGTTGTTGATTATAGAAGGAAACGGTGTCCTAGTAATCTAGGTTGATGATGCCCCCTTGAGGATCTCATAAGGATTGTCATGTAAACCCTGCAGGTGGACTTAGTCTGGCATGACAATAAAGTTGAGTGATACTACTCTTGGAGCTAGATATTAATTAAGTGAGTTGTTAGTAACTCATTTAATTAGTGGGCATTCGATATCTTAAACACAGGGAGATTAATGATGTAATTTGGGATTGGTGCGGTAGTTCAATAATAACTCTTTAGTGGTATGAGTTATTATTGATGAACTTGAGTTGAGTGTTTGGAAAAGAATTTAGATATCTCCACAATGACATGTATTGTCCACTTTAGGCCTAGGCCCTCATGACTTTGCTCTTGGGCTCTCCCCAAAATGCCTCATGCCAATGGAAATATCTTTCTCTTTATAAACCCATGATCTTTCCCATATGTTTTCAATGTGGGACTATATTTGCTATCTTGCAACACCAACAATCCCTCCTCAAACAAATGACCACAGGCTTCCCATGTTCGATCCTCGACCCACCAGGTCTTCCTGCCCCTCGGTCCACCCGACCTACTAGGACTTCCTTGCCTAACCACAGCTAGAACTTCCTGCCTGCTGTCTGGTCCTCTTGATCTGAACATGGGAGCCCCCACTTTCTTTTTTCGAGGTCAATATTATACCCACATGGCTCAATCAGACCATAGCTCCAGTCTGGGCTCTGATACCAATTGTAGGATCGAAAAGAATTTAGATATCTCCACAATTGCATGATATTGTCCACTTTGGGCCTAGACCCTCATGGCTTTGCTCTTGGGCTCTCCCCAAAAGGTCTCATACCAATGGAAATATCTTTCTCTTTATAAACCCATGATCTTTCCCATGTGTTTTTAATGTGGGACTATGTTTGCTACCTTGCAACACCAACAGTAGCCTCTATTAAGCCTTGTATCCCCCAAGTCCACTTCTTATCCAAGTAATGGGTCGGCCACATCCTTGCTTGGAGCGAAGGGGGTCGGCCAAGCATTAGCTTGGAGCCCAAGAGGTGGTCGTCCAAGCCATGCTTGGTGTCCAAGCATGGGGATGACCACACCATTAGAACTAAAGGGAGATTTTATTTTTTGTTAAATCTTTCCTTTTGTAGCCATTCATGAAAGGATTTAAAAGAGAAATTTAATTTTAAAATTTCCTTTTATAGCCATCCTCATGGTTTTAAAAGAGAGTTTTAAAATTTTAAAATCTTTCCTTTTATAGCTATCCACAAAAGATTAAAAAGAGATTTTAATTTTGTTAAAATCTTTCCTTATTTGTAGTTATCTATTATGTTTAAAAAAGAGATTTTAATTTTTGATAAAACTTTCCTTTTTTGTAACCATGATTTAAAAAGATAAATTTTAATTAATCTTTCCTTTTTGTCTACATGTTTTAAAAGAGAGAGATTAATTTTAAAACTTTCCTTTATTGCCATGTACAGTAGGAAATTTAGAAAAAAGATATTTTAATTGTTGTTAAAATTTTCTTTTTTAATGGGAGGCCACAAATAAGGAAGTTTTAATTATGTTTAAAACTTTTCTTTTTTGCCATGACCAAGGATTATAAAAGAGAAGGAGAAGGTGCCTCATAATAATATATACAACCTTAAGCCTTCTCTCTTTTCCTTGGTGTGGCTGGCCCCTTCCCTTCTCCCTTTCTCTTAGGTCGGAACCCCACTTATCTCCTCTTTCGCTTCCTTAGGGCCGGTGGTATCAAGGATTCAAAAGTCCTTGTGGCCAGTTGCTTGGAGAGGAAGAAGAAGAAGAGGAGAAGCACTTGGTGGCCGGTTGCTTGGAGGAGAAGAAGAGGAAGAAAGTTTCCTATTTTGACATCCCTTGGTGGCTCGAGAGTCTTGGAGGAGAAGAAGTGGTTCGGGTGGATTCCATCTTGGTAGATCGTTGCCCACACAACGTCCAAGAGGAGGAGAGGAATACAACAGAAGATCAAAAGGTCTTTAGATACAAATAAAGGTATAACTAATTAATGGTTTCCGCTTCGAATTAATTAGTTAGTTTTTTTTGCATGGATTCTAAAACACCAACACAAGAGGCTAGCGATTTTATGTTTCAATTTCGTACTATCGATTTTGTATTTCGATTTTGCGTTTCGATCTTGTGTTTCTATTATGGTCTCTATAATTAAACTTAGGGTTACTGTAAGAAGTTAAATATCCAATTTTTTTGAAAGGCTTTGTCTAGGAAGTGGTAGATGATCCCATAACCAAGAAGGCCTAGTGCTTCGCCATGTTTAACCTGGAAGTCAATTTTTGAAATAGATATTTAATCAACTTCTGTAATATGGTTTAACTTAGGAAGGTCACATTGGTTAAACTTGGAGTAAAAATGTTAAGTATCGTTTCCAATCCAAGTTTAACTTCTGAAGAGCAACTTGGATTAATAATGTTAAGCATCGTTTGCAATCCAAGTTTAACTTCAGTAGAGCACATGGGTAACTAGGTTAAGTTCTGTGCTTGTACAAATTTTTATACAGGGGAAACAGAACAGAATCCAGGTGTAGCAACCAATAATTGGTATTAGAGCTAGGTTTTTACCTCTGTGTGTTTGGTTTTTAGTTAATTATGTACTTTCCATACATAAATTTAGGCAGTATAATAGTAGGATGTGCAAATAGATTAACTCTGTGGTTGCAGGCATCTTAGATCCAACTATCATGACCCTATTGTGTTTGTGTGTGATTGGACCCTCGGACATGTCGCGAGCATTTTATGTGTGTGCATGATTGTAATTATTAAATAAAGCAGGAGTTGTATTAGTTTTAGGATTTTACATTTTTGTTCAATCTAGATTACATGAACATTCCTTCGTGGAATATAGGATTGATAAATGTAAAATTTTATTTTGTTGCGGATCGTATCCTTGCGAGGCGTGGTGCTATTTGAGGACCGGAGGTGCAGCGGAAAAGCAAGCAAGAAGGATGCAATGACATAAACCCTAGGGCCTACGACCAGAGTTGGCGGTGGCTAGGGTTAGCGATATACGGAGGACAACTATGGATGAGGCCATAATAGTTGGAAAATTAGTTTTCATATTTATTGCCTTTTATGCTGTGATGTGTGTGTTGTGTTTGTGTGCTTGTGTGCATGTTAAAATTCCTCGATTCTAAATAACTAAGTGGGAGAGGATTATTTAAATTCCACAGTCTCCATTACTAGTTTGTAAGTGATGCATTCAAACTTGCGCGTTGGCTCTGAGTGCCTTCCTCTATATCGAATGATTTTGTTTGCGGATCACTAGATCAAACTTCCTTTATGGATGATTATAGGAAGTTATTTAGGTGCGTGTGATCTTCTCCAACTGAAGGGGCACAATCCTATTTAATGGACTAAGTATCAAGCAATGATATACACTTAGGCGCATTTAATAGTATCCTCCCCATCGGAGTCACTGCTATTATTTGTGTGATCGAAGAAAATCAACTATTAATTTTATTTGTCATAAAGTTAGGATGATAAGAGAATAAAATTAATGGGTAAAACCTCCTCTTATAAATGTTTGAATTTGTATACGCCCACACTAACGTGACATACACAATTCACAGTGTTTTGAGGTGTTGGTAAATTTAAATGATATTATTTGAGGAATCAATATTATTTTAAATTCAAAGGTTTTGACAAAATATTTGATCAAAGACAGACCAACTATTAATTTTATTTGTCATAAAGTTAAGTTGACAAGATAATAAAATTAATGGGTAAGATCTTCTCTTACAAATGTTTGAATTTGTATACGTCTACACTAATGTGGCATACAAAATTCATGGTGTTTTGAGGTGTTGGTGAATTTAAATGATATTGAGGAATCAATATTATTTTAAGGTCTTGACCAAATATTTTGTGATTCTTAGGATGACCTTCAATCCCTTTGCTGTTATATTGAAAGAGAACAAACTTACTGGTCATAATTATATTGATTGGAAACAAAAAGTAGACTGTCCTCATAAAATTAAGAACAATAAATGTGTATCCTATTCATTAGTTATTGAAACATGTTTAGTGGTGTTATCTACCGGTACCTGGTGGGTAGATACGGGAGCCACTGATCATATCTGCAATTCATTATAGGGGTTCTAGGAAACCTGACGACTACATGAAAGGGAAATCACCGTCTACATGGGCAATGCTACGAAAGTGGCGGCTGTTGCAGTGGGAGATATTTATTTATCTTTTGATAGGAATAAAACATCGATTTTGAGAAATTATCTTTACGTACCAAGTTTTAGAAAGAACTTGATTTTAGTTTCTAAATTATTTAAGAATGGATATTCTACCTCTTTTGATGACAAAGTTGTTATCAAGAAAAATAGGAAAGTTATCTGTTTTGGTACGTTGGTTGGAAATTTATATACTCTAAATCCAATAATTCTCACGATGCAACAAATGGAAATTAATAACACATCTTCTAATTCTAATAAGAGAAAACAACCTTCAGAAATGAACCAAACATATCTTTGGCATCTAAGGCTAGGTCATATTAACATGAGTAGGATTCAAAGGTTAATAGCCGATGGACTTTTGGGTTCATTGGTGGTGGAAAATTTTCCAACCTACGAGTTTTGCTTGGAAGGAAAAATGACCACGAGACCTTTTAAAGTTAAGGGGTATAGAGCCAAAGATGTGTTGAAATTGGTTCACTCTGATTTGTGTGGACCTATGACTATCCAAGTAAGAGGTGGTTTCAAATATTTCGTCTCTTTTATAGATGACTATTCGAGATACATGTACATTTACTCGATGCGCTGCAAGTCTGAGTGCTTTGATAAGTTCAAAAAGTACAAGGCTGATATGGAGAAATGTCATGGTAAAAGTATCAAGACACTACGGTCTGATCGTGGTGGAGAGTACCTCTTAGGAGAGTTTAGAAGTTACTTGTCAGAGGCCGATATTCAATCCCAACTGTCTGCACCTGGTACACTCCAACAGAATGGTGTGGTAGAACGAAGGAATAGGACTCTTATGGAAAATGGTTAGATCAATGATGAGTTATTCAGAATTACCAAATTCATTTTGGGGATATGATCTGGAAACGACAATATACATTCTAAACATGGTACCTTCTAAGTCAGTACCCTCTACTCCCATAGAATTGTGGAATGAGCGTAAGCCTAGTCTGAAGCATATTTGGATTTGGGGTAGTCTAGCACATGTGCTGAAGGGAGACACTGATAAGTTGGAATCACGAACAGAAGTTGGCTTGTTTGTGGGTTATCCTAAAGGAACGAAAGGTGGTTTATTTTACAGTCCTAAAGATCAGAAGGTCATTGTTAGCACCAATGCCCGATTTTTAGAAGAGGACTATGTAATGAACCACAATACCATGAGTAAAATTGTTCTTGAAGAAATAAGAGAAGACATGTCTATTTTAGTACCAACAGTACAAGATGAGATACCATAAGAAATTGCAACACATGTCACAAATGATGCACAATTACAAGCAGTGCCACGTCATACTGGGTTCGGCAACCTAATAGATTCAGGTTTTTGGGAGAGTCTTCTAACTTGATCCCTGGTGAACATTAACCTGATCCCTGCACATATGATGAAGCACTCCAAGATAAAGATGCAGCATCTTGGCAAAGTGCAATGAACTCTGAAATAGAATCTATGTATTCTAATGAGGTCTGGGAGTTTGTAGAACCACTAAATGGTGTAAAAGCCATTGGGTGTAAATGAGTCTACAAAAGAAAAAGAGGGACAAACGGGAAGGTGGAAACTTTCAAAGCAAGGCTTGTTGAAAAAGAATATACTCAAAAAGAGGGAATCGATTATGAGGAAACATTTTCGCCGGTAGCCATGCTTAAGTCTATCCGGATTCTTTTATCTATTGCTGCTCATATGGATTATGAGATTTGGCAAATAGATGTCAAGACAGCTTTTCTTAATGGAAGTCTTAAAGAAAACATCCATATGAAGCAACCAGATGGATTCATTGCGAAGGGCAAAGATAATCTTGTATGTAAGCTCAATCGATCTATTTATGGACTGAAGCAAGCTTAGAGATCTTGGAACATCTGGTTTAATGAAGTTATCTAGTCTTATGAATTCATTCAGTGTCCAGATGAGTTTTGTGTATACAAGAAGAGTGACAGAAATGTGGTGGTATTTCTTGTACTATACATAGATAATATTTTGCTCATTGGCAACAATGTCAAAGTGTTGTTAGACGTAAGAGTATGGTTGTCCAAACAGTTTGATATGAAGGACTTGGGAGAATGTGGACATATTCTTGGGATCAAAGTAATAAGGGATCGCAAGAAAAGAATGTTGTCCTTATCCCAAGCTTCATCCATCGATACTATCCTAGCTCGTTTTAGCATGCAAAACTCCAAGAAAGGTTTCTTACCTTTTCGGCATGGAGTACCTTTATCTAAAGAGATGTCTCCTAAGATATGAAAGGAGATAGAGGATATGAAGGTAATTCCTTATGCTTCAGCTGTAGGGAGCCTAATGTATGTGATGCTATGTACGAGACCGGATATCTATTTTACCGTGGGCATGGTTAGCAGATATCAAAGTAACCCAAGACAAGGACATTGGACTGCCGTAAAACTTATATTGAAGTACCTGGGAAGGACTAGAGATTATATGCTGGTTTACCAGGCAGATGATTTGCTCCCTATGGGTTACATAGATTCTGACTTCCAATCAGATAGGGACAATAGTAAGTTTACCTCGGGGTATGTGTTTACTTTGGGAGGTGGAGCCATAACATGGAGGAGTGTTAAGCAGAAATGCATTTCGAACTCCAACATACAAGCTGAGTATGTGGCAGCCTCTGAGGCAGCCAAATAAGCTGTATGACTCAAAAACTTCTTGAAGGACTTAGATGTGATTCCTGGTTTGCCCAAAATTATCACAATTTATTATGACATCAGTGGTGCAGTTGCAAACTCGAAGGAACCATGAGCCCATAAGGCAAGTAAACACATTGAGTGCAAGTACCACCTAATACGAGACATCGTATAACGAGAAGAAGTTGTTGTCGCCAAGATTGCATTAGCAGATAACCTGGATGCTTTCACTTAGGCCCTTCCAGCGAGAGCTTTTGATGGGCATGTTGAGGGGATGCGAATCAGATGTATGGAAGCATATATGGCAGCATAGTCGTTTAGTATAAATGGGAGATTGTTAGGATGTATACTAAAAGCCTAGCTTTTTGAATAAACATGTCACGCCCCGGAGGAGTCCCTCTCCGAAGAAATTTCAGCAGCATCTCCCCTGTACGGCAGACAATCTGAAACTTTCTACATAACCACATACCTCAGCCACATGCGGCTGGAATAATAACAGAAATAAACAAACATATATATAACCATCACACGCAGTTAATAATAAACACACTGTAACAATGAACATATGACTCAAAAACAACCCTACTCAACTACACTCGTAAATCTCAAATCTGACGATAAGATTAACTTACCTCTTCTGTCGTCCAGGCAGGCATGTAGTAGAACAAATCCAAATCATACAAAAATCCATCGATCATATGAATCCATACAATATCCAAATCCTCAAATAGAATAAGTCTAACACAGTCTAAATAAGAAACCCAAAAGATAAATACTGCTTGAGATCTGCAGGGGACTAGCAACTGGAACTCTCTCCTGACAGCATTAACCTGAAAAATAACAACAATGGAGGCGGGGTGAGTCCAACACTCAACAGGTACAATTGATATGCAAAGTAAAGAAATAACACCTAGCACTAATCATGCGTACAGTCTCCTGATAAAAATAAAGATAAATGCAAACCAAAGTAGACAGGAGAGAATCTGTACTAACCAGGACCCGGTATAAGGACAAACAGTCCGAAAGGTATAGAAGACCTGTATGCATGTCAAACATAGGTATCCAAACAATATGCAGCATATAAATGCAGCAAACACAATCACAAACAATAAATGCATCATGCATATGATGCCAATGTCATGGTCACCCCTGACGCCAGTCAGCCAACTCATAACAAAAGTGGGACCGAGTGGGTAGAGCTGTGACAACCGTGCACTCTGCAACACTACTCCTGATGAGTGATCGAGTGGACGGGATGCTGTCGGAGTACACACGTACTCCTACCCCAAATCATAAATGGGAGCGAATGCTCTCATCTCCCGACGCTATGTAGGAGGGATCTCTAACGTGCTACACCGTCATACTACCCATGAGCGGACCAGCAGAGCCGAAGAGCCAAACCGGCGTTACTACCACGCGTGTCAAGCTACCCATGGCGTCGCACAGAGCACCAAAGCGGTGATGGAAGCGCAAAGTGCTCAACAATAATGGAGCAATCTATCGCACAGCATGCGATCATGCAAATGGTGCATGCCACTAAGCATGGTAATATACTAAACCAACCTCTGGACATATAACAATGGGCACCATAGTGAATAAATCATATCAAGATATACTGATCAATAAGGTATCAAACCTAGGTCCTGAACATGTGAAACCTGGTTATATCACTACCCATGAGCATGAAAAATCAGGTACGAGATCAATACGAGATGCAAACAAACAACCAATCAAACAGGTAACATGTATTGGGCAGTGATTAACCGAAAAAAAATAAGAAACATAATTAACGCAACATGTTAATTTCATTACTAAGCATATCAAAGACAATAAGTCAAAAGTACCCGCCTCCGATAAAAGAAAAGTCCAATTCCGACTCCGAGATACTCGTCTCGCGTCAAAGTCCTGTATCAATACTACATACAGGTTTAGCTAATTATATACAAATTAATTAGCTAAATCGAATCCCTGAAATCTAACTTAAATACAAACCCAATTTATAAACCTCAATTGGATCATCAATTAACTTATCCAAATGGAATACAACAAATACATTTATCAATCTAATATCAACTAATCAACTGGTACTATCCATTACTATTAATGAAATTAAATGTAGAATGGAATCACCTCTAAACTCACCTAAATCTGGATGTATCACTTTTAAATCCAAGGTCGAAGAATTTCTAATTGATACAACTGAAAACCTTGCTGCCAGAAACCAAAAACAATTAGCACATGATCCAACTACAAGAGATGGTTGCTACTGGAATTAGAACAAGTGACTTCACTGCTAGGGCACGAGTTAGAGGCTTCAGCATTAGGGAACTAGGGCCCAGGTGAGCAAGCAACGATCTAGGGTTCGGCTGGCCAACAATAGGGCGAACGACGGCGACACTGTGCAGAGGAGCAGCGGCGGTAGTACACCCAACTAGGGCACGAAAGTGGGCTGTGAGAGTCGGCTCGGCAGCACAGAGGGAAGGAGGATGGCGCTAGAGAAATGTGAAGGCTTTGCTCGGTTGTGCTTGCACTTCACCGGCGCTTGGACAGGAAGAAGAGGAAAGGCGGCGTCACTACTCCCTGTGGCGGCTGCGGCAGAAGGAAGGCTAGGGCACTGTGGTCGGCTGCCGGCGCTAGGGCATAGCAAGGACAACAACAAAATGGCCGCTGGAGAGAGATGGAACCGTGGCCGTCGGCTTCCGGCTAGGGCACAACGGCGGCGGGTAGAGGAGAGGTCGGCAGTGAATCAAGGCTAGAGCACAGAGGAGAGACCGGTGTCGCGGGCAGAAGGTCGGCGCTAGGGCTCCTATGGCCGGTGGTATCTCGGGAAGAAGAAGAAGTGGAAGGGGAGGAAGAAAAATAGCCGTGGCCGGCGGTTAGGGTTCGGGTGAGCAGGCGCGGGCGAAGAGAAGGAAACGGCGAGGAAGAGAGAAAATAAAGGAAAAGAAATAAGAAAAAGGAATTTATAAAATAAACAATTCCTCACTTAAATGGGTAGCCTAAACATGCCTTTTCAGGAACCCAAATTTTATCCTCGTTAACTTGTCCATACGAGTTCCAAAAAATTCCCGAAAAATTTCCAAAAATTTCCTTATTAATATTCGCCTATTTCCAGTATTTTACATTCTCCCCCACAAATAAAAATTTGGTCCCCAAATTTCATTATCTACCATCAGCAAGTACTAACAATAGACAGAAAGTATAAATGCTGAACGGTAAACTGAATCACATATCTCAAGTGAAAAGATGGGGATATCGAGCTCGGATCGTATCCTCGAGCTCCCAAGTAGCCTCCTCGTCCGAATGATGCTGCCATCCGACTTTAACCAGCCGGATAGTCTTGTTCCGCAACTGACGCTCCTTCCGGTCAAGAATCCGTACCGGAACCTCCTCATAAGTAATGTCAGGCTGAACTGGAACTGGAATATCTGCCAGCACATGCGTCGGATCGGGTACATATCTCCTCAGCATGGATACATGAAATACATCGTGCACGCCTGACAAGGATGGTGGTAGTGCCAGCCGGTAAGCTACCGCTCAGATCCTCTCCAAGATCTCGAAAGGGCCAATATACCGCGGAGCTAGCTTACCTCTGAGGCCAAATCTCTTCACCCCTTTCGTGGGTGAAACTCGCAGAAATATATGGTCGCCAACAGAGAACTCTAGTGGGCTGCGTCTCCGATCAGCATAACTCTTCTGGCGATCCTGTGCCTCTGACATCCTCTGTCTGATAGTACGGACCAACTCTACATCCTGCTAAACTTTATGAGGTCCCAACAACTGGGCCTCTCCAACCTCATCCCAGAGGACGGGTGTCCGACAAGGTCTACCATACAAGCGCCAAGCGGTGCCATCGGATAGCCGAATGAAAGTTGTTGTAGGCAAACTCTACCAACGGCGGATGGTCCTCCCAACCGCCTCGAAATCCATAACACATGACCTCGAGTCCTCTAAAGTCCGAATGGTCATTAGATCACCCATCCATGCTGGTTGGAAAGGCATCGAAACGGAACTATGTGCCTAAGCTGCTGAGCTGCCGAAAGCACGAGGCGTGAACCGTGGATCTCTATCCGAAATGATACTCAATGGAACACCATGTAGTCGATAATCTCCAGGCAATACAGATCTGCCAATCGATCCAGAAATCCTCTGGATCGCTAAGAAGTCGTGGATTTGGTTAATCGATCAACGATTACCCAAATCGCGTCATCCTCGCTCGTGTCCTCGCAAACACACCACCAGTCCATAGTAATATGTTCCGTTTCCACTCGGAAATAGGAATCGCTAAGTAATCCAGCAGGTCTCGGTGCTCCTTCACTTGCGACAAACAAGACATCTAGCTACAAAATCGCGATGTCTTCCTTCATGTCGCTTCATGTCGTTCCACCAATAGAAACACCTCAAATCTTGGCACATACGGTACCGCCTTGGTGGAAAGCAAATCATGAGCGATGAGCCCTCGGAAGTAACTCCTATAAGACCGGATGAGACCGGAAACGCATAATCTTCCTCAAGTGTAACACTCTCCTCGTCTTGTGTGAACTCGAGCTGCACGCGCTAAGCTATGCAAATAAATTACAAATCTCGATCGAGACTAGGGCTATCGTATCCTCGTCCCGATCAACGATCGAGCAACCATGATACCCTGCTCTGTCTATCCTTACCCTCAAGGCCCAAATCGGAGGAACCTTAAATCAAGTCTGTGACCACAACTCGGTAGCAAGCTAAAATCTCTCTAGACTTCAAGCTGAGTGTGTCGGCAAACATATTAGTTTTCCCCCGATGATAGTCAATCGTACAGTCATAATCCTTCAGGAACTCCATCCATCTCCTCTGTCGGAGATTAAATTCCTTCTGGGTAAAAATATATATTTGAGACTCTTATGATCAGTGAGAATCTCAAATGTAATGCTGCTGCCAAATCTTCAAGGCAAAATAATGGCAGTCAGCCACAAGTCATGTACTGGGGTAGTTCTTCTCATGCTCCTTCACTGCCAAGAAGTAGGAGACTACCCTGCCGTGCTGCATCAAAACAGCGCACAAATCCTGTAGAGATGCGTCGGTATAGAGCACGAATCCGTCCTCTTCATAAGGTAAAACCAAAATCGGAGCCGACACTAGTCTCCGCTTCAGCTCCTAGAAGCTGGTCCTGCCATCCTCAGTCCAAGTGAACTTCACGCCTTTCCTGGTCAGGCGTGTAAGTAGCATAGCAATCCGTGAGAAACCCTCAACGTATCTCCGAAAATATCGGGCCAAACAAAGGAAGTTGCGAGCCTCTTCCATAGACTCCGTCTACTCCCAATGGTAACAACCTCGATCTCCTGTGGAACCACGGTATACTCCTACTGATGACCGTGTGTCTCAAACATCTCACAGAAGACAACCAAAATACGCACTACTGATCTTCACATCTAGACGTTTCAGTCGAAACATCTCTAGAACTATGCAAAGATAGTGTACGTGATACACCTCAGATCAGGAATAAAACACCACATCATCAATAACGATAACGAATTATGATCCAATATCCTAGGGATACCCAAATCATCTAGTCCATGAAAACATCTAAGGCTCCGCAAGCCCTAATGGTAAAACCAATACACATAATGTCCGTATCACAGACATTCCCAATCCATAAGATCCTCGACAATAAATCTGAAATATGATCACCAACGATATAAATCATCTAAGCATAGATCCTCCAGTGTGAGAGCAACGCTCCATCACAGAAAATACCACATATGTGGGAGCAACGCTCTACCACAAGAAATCCTCAATATGTAGGAGTAACACTCCACTACAAATAATCTATAACATGTATCTGCAATAGATATGGGAGCAATGCTCTGCTACAAGAAATCCGAAATATGTATATGTGGGAACTCCGCTCCACCACAGACAATCCATAAGTGTCCAAGGCACCTTACTATCCAACTAGAGACTGCACGAGATCACTCAACCACATATCAATGTGAGTAGCCTAGGGTATAACAACCTAGTAAGCAAATCAAATCCATAGTCAACTCTATCATCATCCTAGTGGATCGGTCACCCACTAATAGAAGAATTAATTGACAGGATAATACAACTAATAATATAATGTAGACACTTACACTCTACATTCAACATACGTAGAATCATCATGATACTACTAACAATGAACCTGGCACACGTGCACACACAACATAGGTATGATCGACATAATCATCCAATTAGTACATACCAAACACACTCATAGCACAAGTATAAATCAGTGTAATACCTCTAACAATACCTACCGAACCCGTGTGCTTATATCGACATAGGTATAATCAACAATACACCTCAACAACACTCACATGACATATGCACACCTATGCCAAGAGTATAATCAACGTAATACTTCTAACAAATCATAATCGACACAAGTATACTCTCAAAACAATCATATAATAAACAAGATACCTCAAATATTACACCCAACACATCCGCACATATCATAACTCAGATTAGATCGATAAGATACATCCAATAAAACACTCAAACATATGTGCACATTCCACAACATAGTTTTTAATTGACAAATACCTCTAATAAACAATCAGACATGTATGTCTAACCACTCGGGTATAATCTACTAGAACCCACAATAATCATATGTATAAAGGTGTACGACCCAAAAGATAAAGTCAGAATTCAAGAACATCAAGACACTCTCATTTTTTTATCCTCAAAAATATCAGCCCACATAATATCAGATGAATAAGTCTCTACTCCCCATGAGAGCAAATTAATATTCCAAACATCAAATCATTATTTATCCACATAGTCCAATATCAGAGGAAGCAAATATCAATTTTATCATCCTGTTAACTAACCACAACTAACCAGATTTATTAAAATTCATAGGCACACTCAACCGTAAATTCTCTAGCACCTGATCTATATCTGATCACCAACTATAATCATCAAATCTGTGAATATCATACATGACACTTACTATATCACCATCAATGACAACCCAAATAATAGATCATCAAAATAGTTATCCACTAATAAATCATCAAAACAATATCTAGTAATAGATCATACGACAACCACATAACATTTACTCTCATAAATCATTAGAAATCAACATATCATAATAACTGATCTCACAATATCCCTCAACCTCAAACCTTTCTCAACAATGACCAAACATGATAACTCCCCAATGACCAATTTTCATCGTATCGGGTACTTTAATATCCAAAAGATATGAGTATAAAAATTCTACTAGCTAAGTCCACAGGAATATGTAGGTATCATCCATTACCCAACTAACAATAACAGAGGCTGGTATGTGCCTTCAACTCCTACTAGTAGTAACAGAAACTAAAACTACTGGTGGTAAGATATATAAAATCACCAGAGACTATAATCCTTGATCTTTATTAGGGTCGACTAAGATCAGTGGCTAACCCATCATTTGTAATACGGGCTACCACAATCAGACAGGTACTAAAGATAAAGTGCTAATACATGTCATAACTATCAAATTAAACATCATACCTATATGTCGTCTGGAGATGTTCCGTCGCTGTCCAGTCCCCAACTTCTGACCTCAAAATTCTGAACGAGAATATCGCCGGAAATCCAAATAAATCCGAAATAGAAATCCGAAACATAACCATATCGAAAATCCGAAAATGCCCAGTTTGACTCGCAAACCTAGCTAACCCAAATATCCAGAATACCAACAACAGGTATCCGATAAATCTCCAGAACACCAAAAGCAGGTATCATAACCCTGCTCAGATACCAATAAATTGGTATCAATTAAACCTCAAAATCCAACACACGGAAACCAACCAAGTATCGCGAAACTTTGGCGCTCTAATACCAAATAAATTGGTATCAGGTTATCCCAAATATCCAAAATACAAAGACAACGATCGTAAAACTGCCCTCTGATACCAAATAAATTGGTATCAGAATAAATCTTGAAAATCCAAAACACATAGCAAGTATCGTATACCTGCTCTGATACCACTAAATTGTCACGCCCCGGAGGAGTCCCTGTCCGAATATGTTTCGGCAGCATCTCCCCTGTACGACGGACAATCTGAAACTTTCTACATAACCACATACCTCAGCCACATGCGGCTGGAATAATAACAGAAATAAACAAACATATATATAACCATCACACGCAGTTAATAATAAACACACTGTAACAATGAACATATGACTCAAAAACAACCCTACACAACTACACTTGTAAATCTCAAATTCGACGATAAGATTAACTTACCTCTTCTGTCGTCCAGGCAGGCATGTAGTAGAACAAATCCAAATCATACAAAAATCCATCGATCATATGAATCCATACAATATCCAAATCCTCAAATAGAATAAGTCTAACACAGTCTAAATAAGAAACCCAAAAGATAAATACAGCTTGAGATCTGCAGGGGACTAGCAACTGGAACTCTCTCCTGACAGCATTAACCTGAAAAATAACAACAATGGAGGCGGGGTGAGTCCAACACTCAGCAGGTACAATTGATATGCAAAGTAAAGAAATAACACCTAGCACTAATCATGCGTACAGTCTCCTGATAAAAATAAAGATAAATGCAAACCAAAGTAGACAGGAGAGAACCTGTACTAACCAGGACCCGGTATAAGGACAATCAGTCCGAAAGGTATAGAAGACCTGTATGCATGTCAAACATAGGTATCCAAACAATATGCAGCATATAAATGCAGCAAACACAATCACAAACAATAAATGCATCATGCATATGATGCCAATGTCATGGTCACCCCTGACGCCAGTCAGCCAACTCATAACAAAAGTGGGACCGAGTGGGTAGAGCTGTGACAACCGTGCACTCTGCAACACTACTCCTGATGAGTGATCGAGTGGACGGGATGCTGTCGGAGTACACACGTACTCCTACCCCAAATCATAAATGGGGGAGCGCAATGCTCTCATCTCCCGGTACGCTATGACGGGGAGGGATCTCTAACGTGCTACACGCTGCGCCACACTATCCATGAGCGGACCAACAGAGCACCGAAAGAGCCAAACTGACGTGCTACCACACTATGTCAGGCTACCCATGAGCGTCACAACGGAGCACCAAACAGTGATGAAAACTGGCAAAGTGCTCAACAATAATGGAGTAATCTATCGCACAGCATGCGATCATGCAAATGGTGCATGCCACTAAGCATGGTAATATACTAAACCAACCTCTGGACATATAACAATGGGCACCATAGTGAATAAATCATATCAAGATATACTGATCAATAAGGTATCAAACCTAGGTCCTGAACATGTGAAACCTGGTTATATCACTACCCATGAGCATGAAAACAGTGAGATCAATACGAGATGCAAACAAACAACCAATCAAACAGTAAATATGTATACGATGATTAAAAAAATAAGAAACATAATTAACGCAACATGTTAATTTCATTACTAAGCATATCAAAGACAATAAGTCAAAAGTAGATAAAAGAAAGTCCAATCCAGACTCGAGATACGAGCTCAGTCAAAAGTCCTATCGATTACACTACTACAGGTTTAGTATATACAAATTAATTAGCTAAATCGAATCCTCTGAATCTAACTTAAATACAAACCCAATTTATAAACCTCAATTGGATCATCAATTAACTTATCTAAATGGAATACAACAAATACATTTATCAATCTAATATCAACTAATCAATTACTATCCATTACTATTAATGAAATTCAATGTGAATGATCACCTCTAAACTCACCTAACCTATGTATCACTTAATCCAAGGTCAAGAATTCAATTGATACAACGAAAACCTTGCAAAACCCAAAACAATTTGTACGATCCAACTACAAGATGGTTGTTCACGGAATTAGAATAAGTGACTTCTTCACTGCTGGGCACGAGTTAGAGGCTTGAGGGAACTAGGGCCGGTGAGAGCAACGATCTAGTGGTTGGCTGGCACGAGGGCAAGTACATCTGGCAACGCATGACTGCCGAGGCACACCCAACTCACGACACAGTAGGCTATGAAGGTGGCTCTCGGCGCGGAGAGGAAGGAGGATGGCGCAGAGAAATGTGAAGGCTTTGCTCGGTTTGCACTTGCAGACCTAACAGGCGAAGAAGAGGAAAGGCGGCTCGCTTCCTGTCAACGCGCAGATGGCAGGCTGTGGGCAGGCTGCGTCGACTATCGCCAACATGCGGGACAAACAACAAAATGCGTGGAGAGATGGAGAGAGTGGAACGGAGAGGCACGTGACAGGGCGGAGAGGAGAGGTCATGAATCAAGGCTAGAGCACAGAGGAGAGACGGCGCTAGGGCTCCTATGGCCGGCGGTATCTCGGGAAGAAGAAGAAGTGGAAGGAGGAAGAAAAATGTCGTGGCCGGAAGAGAAGGAAACGGCGAGGAAGAGAGAAAATAAAGGAAAAGAAATAAGAAAAAGGAATTTATAAAATAAACAATTCCTCACTTAAATGGGTAGCCTAAACAGGCCTTTTCGGGAACCCAAATTTTATCCTCGTTAACTTGTCCATACGAGTTCCGAAAAATTCCCGAAAAATTTCCAAAAAATTCCGGAAAATTTCCTTATTAATATTCGCCTATTTCCGGTATTTTACAAAACATTTATTTTGAAATAAGAATCACATTGGTCAAATGTCTGCATTTAGTAGAATATAGTTGTCTATTTAATTTATATTGTAGATAATATGGTGTGTGGTGCTATATAGAAGATCATGTTATCAGTTCCTTATAAATTATAAATAGTATCTCACAACCAAGATGGATTGGGACAAACCATTAGAATGGTTGTAGTGTAATTTAGTATTAATTTATCTTAACTATTAAATTACACTAGTACACTATGTGTGTATTGAGCAGGACCATTTGAGATTGTTTCTTTATACTAACTGTATAAAAGAACATAACCTCTGTTATAATGGAAGTGTATGCTCTTAATCCTGATATAATAACAAGCACATATACTTAGTATTTATTTCTTTAATTTATCAATGGGTGAGATTTAATTCGTTAAATCAATAGGTCTGATAAGTTGGGAAATGATATTATTTATATGGTGTGTTGTTGATTATAAAAGGAAATTGTGTCCTTGTAATCTAGGTTGATGATGCTCCTTTGAGGATCTCATAAGGATTGTCATGTAAACCCTACAGGTGGACCTAGTCCGACATGACAATGAAGTTGAGCCGTACTACTCTTGGATCTAGATATTAATTAAGTGAGTTGTCACTAAATCATTTAATTAGTGGACATTCGATATCTTAAACACAGGGAGATTAATGCACTCATGATAAGAAGAAGCCCATAATGTAATTTGGGATTGGTGCGATAGTTCAATAATAACTCTTTAGTGGTATGAGTTATTATTGATGAACACAAGAAGCTCAAGCTCATCGGGAGACCAAAACTAATTTCTCCTCTCGGTCCATGTTGTAGCCTCTATTAAGCCTTGTATCTACCAAGTCCACTTCTTACCCAAGTAATGGGCCGGCCACATCCTTGCTTGGAGCAAAGGGGGCCGACCAAGCATTAGCTTGGAGCCTAAGAGGTGGCCAGCCACGCCATGCTTGGTGTCCAAGCATGGGGCCGACCACACCATTAGAACTAAAGGGAGATTTTATTTTTTGTTAAAATCTTTCCTTTTGTAGTCATTCATGAAAGGATTTAAAAGAGAAATTTTAATTTTAAAATTTTCTTTTATAGCCATCCTCATGGTTTTAAAAGAGAGTTTTAAAATTTTAAAATCTTTCCTTTTATAGCTATCTACAAAAGATTAAAGAGAGATTTTAATTTTGTTAAAATCTTTCCTTATTTGTAGTTATCTATAATATTTAAAAGAGAGATTTTAATTTCTGATAAAACTTTCCTTTTTTGTAACCATGATTTAAAAAGAGAAGTTTTAATTAATCTTTCCTTTTTGTAGTTATCTACATGTTTTAAAAGAGAGATTAATTTTAAAATTTTCCTTTATTGCCATATACAATAGGAAATTTAGAAAAGAGAGATTTTAATTGTTGTTAAAATTTCCTTTTTTAATGGGAGGTCACAAATAAGGAAGTTTTAATTATGTTTAAAACTTTCCTTTTTTTCCATGATCAAGGATTATATATAAAAGAGAAGGAGAGGGTATCTCATAATAATATATACAACCTTAAGTCTTCTCTCTTTTCCTTGGTGTGGCTGGCCCCTTCCCTTCTCCCTTTCTCTTAGGCCGGCGCCCCACTTATCTCCTCTTTCGCTTCCTTAGGATTCAAAAGTCCTTGTGGCTGATTGCTTGGAGAGGACGAAGAAGAAGAGGAGAAGCACTTGGTGTCGGTTGCTTGGAGGAGAAGAAGAGGAAGAAAGTTTCCTATTTTGGCATCCCTTGGTGGCTCGAGAGTCTTGGAGGAGAAGAAGTGGTTCGGGTGGATTCCATCTTGGTAGATCGTTGCCCACACAACGTCCAAGAGGAAGAGAGGAATACAACAGAAGATCAAGAGATCTTTAGCTACAAAGAAAGGTATAACTAATTAATGGTTTCCACTTCGAATTAATTAGTTAGTTTTCTTTGCATGGATTCTGAAACACCAACATAAGAGGCTATTGATTTTATGTTTCGATTTCGTGCTATCGATTTTGTATTTTGATTTTGTGTTTCGATCTTATGTTTCTATTGTGGTCTCTGTAGTTAAAACCTAGGGTTACTGTAAGAAGTTAAATATCCAATTTCTTTGAAAGACTTTGTCTAGGAAGTGGTGGATGATCCCATAACCAAGAAGGCCGTGCCTCGCCATGTTTAACCTGGAATCCAATCTTTGAAATAGATATTTAATCAACTTCTGTAATATGGTTTAACTTAGGAAGATCACATCGGTTCAACTTGGAGTAAAAATGTTAAGTATCGTTTCCAATCCAAGTTTAACTTCTGAAGAGCAACTTGGATTAATAATGTTAAGCATCGTTTGCAATCCATGTTTAACTTCAGTAGAACACATGGGTAGCTAGGTTAAGTTCTGCGCTTATACAAATTTTTGTACAGGGGAAACAGAACGGAATCCAAGTGTAGCAACCAATACCTAGGACAATAATGATTTAAGAATAATCTATAATTCACGTTGACATCCTTTAAAGAACTAAAATATTCTTTTACATAACAATTTTTCATATGTGGCTTGTTTACAAGACAAACTAATTATAAGACCCTCCTTTAGGGGGATCGGTGGCCGGCTTGAAGGGTGGTTGGATAGACGGCGCCCCCAAATACTCACTTCTTTCTACAATGTTAGTGCGCAAGCGGAAATACAAACAAACAAGTAGAAAGACTAAAACTAAGAAAGGAAATGCAAACCACTAACACGTTCGTTTACGTGGTTCAGAGATAACTTACTCTTACTCCACGACTGTCCGTAAGGTAGACGATCCCTCAATCCGTCGGTGGATTAGTCCCCAGAAACTCCAGCTAGCACAATCCTCCTTGTCGGTGGACAAACCTCGCCACAACTCGATCAAGAACACTTGGATTGCTAGAGCACTAGATGACTACTAATTAGGCTTTAACCAAGTCTAATTTCGTCACCTTGACCGGCCATCCCAAGCTTCTTCTTATAGAGCTTGGAACAAATCAACAAGTTGATTTGCCCGTTACCAGTCGACTGGTCCTTGCACCAGTCGACTGGTGCTAGCCCAATGGCATTCCAACGACTCTTTACCAGTCGACCGGTCCTTGCACCAGTCGACTGGTGCCTGGCCGTTCAGGCATAGAAGCTCTCTGTGTTCACCACCAGTCGACTGGTCCCAGTACCAGTCGACTGGTACAACCCTAAACTTAGGGTTTCCCATCCCGAGTACATTTATCTCGCACTCGGACCCTCATGACTCACTTGACTCTTCTTCGCAGCTTTGACCTCTTGCCTTCAAGCCTACTTTCTTTTTGCTCTCGTCCCTCGGATGCATCCAAGCCCGCGGCTCGTCCCCAATGCCATCCTTCGCGTATGCCTCCAAGTCACTTCCCTCGGTCCTTGTCCTCGCTACCTTGTCCACGGTCCCTCGGATGCATACAAGCCAGCGGCTCGCCCCAATGTCATCCTTCATCGGACCCGAAGCCATCAACCTGAGTCACATATGTATCCTGCAAACCTGCACACTCACATACACATATCAAATAACGAGGGTAATCCTAACTTAAACCCTTTGCCCAAACACCAAAACACATGGTCGCACGGACCATTGGAATTGCTCCAACAATCTCCCCCTTTTAGGTGTTTGGAAATACGTTTAAGTAAGGGAAAACAAATAGCAAATAAACATGCTAATACAATGGACTTACGATGCCAAGGCTACACACTTGGACTTACTCCACCGAATGGACTTACGTTGCCAAGTCTACACACTTGGACTTACACTGCCGAATGGACTTACGTTGCCAAGGCTACAAACTTAGACTTATACCGCCGAATGGACTTACGTTGCCAAGGCTACACACTTGGACTTACACCGTTGTATGGACTTACGTTGCCAAGGCTACACACTTGGACTTATACTGCCGAATGGACTTACGTTGCCAAGGCTACACACTTGGACTTACACTGCCGAAACAAAATGCAACATGCATTGGAACCTATCACAAGGCTCCCTCTACACCTAAGCTCCCCAATGAGCTAGGATTTTACCACAAGGATATTTAAGAACCAATCACAAGGCTCCCCCTACGCAAAGACACTTAAGGTTTTCCTAACTAAACCTTACTTCTCCCCCTTTGCCTAACATCCAAAAAGTTCTCCAATAATATCCCAATTGTTGAAAACTTGTCATCCAAACTGACCCTCACCTCATGTATTTATCCCCCATGGATCTCATACATCTAAACGAGTTGACATGGTCAAGAATAGCGCTGAAAAATACTATTAGGCTGGTATCAGTCGACTGCCCCAAGTACCAGTCGACTGCCTCCTTTGACACAACCCTACAGAAGCATATTGTGGTCGAAAAACACTGTTACCAGTCGACTGGTATCTGCACCAGTCGACTGATACCCTATTTCTACAAAAATAAGCCTTTTTAGGCCAACTTCAGAAATGCACCAGAAATTCCATAGACCTCCAAAAATTTCTAAATTTTGTGAAGAGGTCTATTGTACCCTTGTCTACTTGGGAAAAATACATTACAAAATGTATCTATCACCAATCCTAGGATTGACAAAAAAAAATCCAAAACTAGCTAAATGGTTCAATTGAACCTTGACCTAAAGTCCTAATTTTGGCTTCCTCTTGATGTATTTGCCCATACCAACCCACAATGCATCCCTAGCATTGGTTTATATGGCATCTATACTTCCAAAACCAATTGTCATGCATTATGACCCCAATGTCATATTTCCTTGCATGAAACACAACCCAATTGTGCCAATTCCCTAAGGTTGAGACTCAAATCCATCTCCAAACCTTTTGGTACACTCCATGGCTCCTCTAGACTCCCAAGTAGTACCCACCTAAGATCCATTTGCTATGAGTCCCAAATTGACTCTTTGAGCTCCCCCTAGAGCCCTTAGCCTTAGCCACCTCCCTAGGTAACTCATCCACAATCGCTAGGCCACATCGGTGCACCTCCGGTGACACTTGGCCTACAAACCTAACTTTCTTAACCTTGGACACCTTGTCCTTGGTTAATTTAATCTTACCTTTAAATGACTTTCTCTTGCCATTTATTAGCTTCTCCTTGCTATAGTCATATGCAACCCTAGGATAAGACTTTTCCTTAGCATTAGAGACACTAGATCGGTATCCCAAACCCGATCTATCATTGTTGGGTCTTTGACTACCCAACACCATACCTAAACCCTTAGATCTAACATAGAATCTTTCTAGGGTTTTCTCCAACTTATCAAGTTTTGCCTTCAAAACTTGATTTTCCCTTTTTAGGTTCCTAAACCTAGAGTCAACATGTTCATATTGGACATTCCTAGACCTACCCATTTTTCTAGGCATATGTATTCCCTTCTTGGGATTAATGTCTTGGGTCTCCTTGGGTCTCCTTGGGTCTATCATTTGTAGAGTTATCATGAATTGGTCTCCTAGGGTTATAATCTACAATTACCCTATTCCTATCATGATATTTAAATCCAAAGTTATGCATGGGTAAATAATAGCAATTATTCCTAGCATGCATGGAGGAATTTAAATTTAACTTCAAATTTAAATTAGGGTTTACCTTACCCTTTACCTTTGGAGCTCCTCCATGACATGAGCCTCCATTCTTCCTCCACTTCTTCTCCTCCTTCTTTAAATGCGCCAACTTTTTGATTTCTTTCTTCCTTGGGCATTTGGTGTGGTAGTGACCCCGCTCACCACACGTGAAGCACACTATGTGCTTTTTCTCCTTCTTCCTACAACTCAAATTAGATTCAAAATGAATTGAATTGAGTTTAGGAGATACCTCTTTCTTACCCAATGTACATCTACTTTTATAGTGTCCCTTTTCATTGCACTCGAAGCACACAATGTGATCTTTTGATTTTGCTTCGGTGGAGGTGTTCACTAGGTTGATTTCCAAGACTTCTTCTTCTTCACTTGTCATGGATTCTTCTTCAACCTTTGAGGATGTATCCTCATCCACACTAGTGGATGACATTTCTTTATCCTTCTCCTCTTCGAAAGTTGAGTGCTCGTCACCTTCTGGTTGCTCCTCCTCATCTTGAGCCATTAAGCCCATCTCCTTGGTCTCTTCTTCATCTTGTGTAGGCATAGGTTATTCCCATTGAACCTTCTTTATCTTGTTCCACAAATCGTGGGCGTTCTCATATTTACCTACATGGCTCATCACGTCATTAGGCAAAATATCAATTAATATAGATATTACCTTATCATTTTCCTTTGATCGTGAGGTTTGCTCCTCCGTCCAATGTCGTGGTCGGAGCTTCTTCCCTTTCTTGTCCTTCGGGACTTCGAACGACTTTTTGACCACCATCATGGTGTCCCAATCCGTGTTAAAGAAGACCTCCATCTTCATCATCCAATATGTGATGTCCCATAAGCCTCTGCCTTCAAACTTTGGTGGTTCAATCAAGCCGGTCATCTTTGCTTCCTCGGCGGTTAGTCCGATGGAGAGCGACCTCGCTCTGATATCACTTGTTGGGGGATCGGTGACCGGCTTGAAGGGGGATTGGATAGACGGCGCCCCTAAATACTCGCTTCTTTCTACAATGTTAGTGCGTAAGCGGAAATACAAACAAACAAGTAGAAAGACTAAAACTAAGAAAGGAAATACAAACCGCTAACACGTTCGTTTACGTGATTCAGAGATAACTTACTCCTACTCCACGGCTGTCCGTAAGGTGGACGATCCCTCAATCCGTCGGTGGATTAGTCCCCGAAAACTCCGTCTAGAACAATCTCCTTGTCGGTGGAGAAACCTCGCCACAACTCGATCAAGAACACTTGGATTGCTAGAGCACTAGATGACTACTAATTAGGCTTTAACCAAGTCTAATTTCGTCACCTTGGCCAGCCATCCCAAGATCCTTCTTATAGAGCTTGGAATAAATCAACAAGCTGATTTGCCCGTTACCAGTCGACTGGTCCTTGCACCAATCGATTGGTGCCTGGCCGTTCGGGCACAGAAGCTCTCTGTGCTCACCACCAGTCGACTGGTCCCAGCACCAGTCGACTGGTACAACCATAAACTTAGGGTTTCTCATCCCGAGTACATTTCTCTCGCACTCGGACCCTCACGACTCACTTGACTTGTAACACCCACGAAATTATAAGATAAGTATATGAGTGTTATTTTCTTTAGAGCATAAAAATAAAAAGAATAAGAGAAAAGAAAAAAAAAATAGAAATCAAAATATAATAAGAAGAGAGGAGGTCAAGGATTGAACCTTGAACCTCCCACAAGTAATAGAGTTAAATTAGTGGATGGAACCATTAGAGAAATGAATGATAAGTGAATAAAAGAGAATAGAAATAGTCGTTAAAGGAGAGAAAATAGTTAAGTAAAAGAGCAAGAGAAAACCAAGTTGCTTACCTTCTTTTCCTCTTGGTTAAGAAAAGAAGCAAGCAAAAGATAAATTGCCTACTCCCCTCCCTCTCTCTATTTTCGTGGGAATTAAAGGAATGAGGGAAAAGAGGAGTTGAGGGAATGAATGAAGACATGCTTCATTTACAAAGGAATAAATTGGATTGGGAGAAGAAAAAACAAGAGATTAAATTCTTTTTCTTCCTCCTTCCTTCTCCTTCTTCATTCTCCACCGAAACCAAGAGCCCTTCCCTCTCCTTATTCCAAAAGCTAAGCTAAGTTCCTCTCCAAGAAAACTAATTTTCGAGAAGAAGCCTTCAAGATCTACCCCTTCCAAGCAAGAGAAACAAAAGGAGGTGCAAGAAGAAGAAGCTCTCTCCTTCCTTTGCACCTAGGATACCTTTTTCCTTAAGAAAAACCACAAGAGAAAGGATGTAAGTATCCCATCACCTGTGGTACAAGTAGTTTATAGGTGCTTTCATTTATGAAAATAGATTTCTAGAAACCTAAGGGGTGATCCATGGTAAGTTCGGCCAACAAGAAGAGGGACCCTAGAAAAGATTAGACCCTAAATATGCTCACCATGTTTTCTTATGATATGAACCCTTGATAAGAGCTTTGCTTAATATCCTCCTACTTATATGTGGCTTAGAATTTGAATTTTCTCTCTTTAAACTTTCAGCCAAGACAAGATTAAGGGCCTAGGAGAACTTAAAACCTAAACCAAGCATGCTATGATTTTTCCTTATGATAGAATATGAAGTAACATGATTTTTCTCATGCTTGTATGTGGAGTGGAACCTTATTTCATGCTTCATGGACTTTCGGCCACAACAAGTTTAAGGGCCTAAGAAACTTAGAACCCAACCTAATTATGCTTATGATGTTCCTTGTAATAATTGCTATGAAATTGGTTTAGGGTTCCCATGTTTTTATGACACTTGAAACCTAGTTCCAAGCTTTACAAGTTTCGGCCACAACAAGTTTAAGGGCCTAGGAAACTTAGAACCTAACCTAATTATGCTCATGATGTTCCTTGTAATAATTGCTATGATATTGGTTTAGGGTTTCCATGCTTTTATGACACTTGAAACCTAGTTCCAAGCCTTAAAGGTTTCGGCCACAACAAGTTTAAGGGCCTAGGAAACTTGGAACCTAACCTAATTATGCTCATGATGTCCCTTGTAATAATTGCTATGAAATTGGTTTAGGGTTCCCATGTTTTTATGACACTTGAAACCTAGTTCCAAGCTTTACAAGTTTCGGCCACAACAAGTTTAAGGGCCTAGGAAACTTAGAACCTAACCTAATTATGCTCATGATGTTCCTTGTAATAATTGCTATGATATTGGTTTAGGGTTTCCATGCTTTTATGACACTTGAAACCTAGTTCCAAGCCTTAAAGGTTTCGGCCACAACAAGTTTAAGGGCCTAGGGAACTTGGAACCTAACCTAATTATGCTCATGATGTTCCTTGTAATATTTGCTATGAAATTGGTTTAGGGTTCACATGCTTGAATGTTGATTTTAACCCAATGTGATGCTTGATAAGATTCGGCCATGATAAGTTTATAAGCTTAGAACCTAATCTAAACATGCTCATGATGTTCCTTATGGTATATGATATGATATTGGTTTAGGGTTTACATGCTTGTATGTTGATTTTTAACCTAAGTCACAACTATATGTTTCGGCCACTATATGACATTAGGGTTAGGGATCTAAATATGATTTCCCATGTACCTCACATGCAATGTTTTATGATGTGGTAAGAGCTTGCTATGCTTCTATGTTTAATTAAGTATACTTATGATCTATGCATGTTGGTAACCCTTATGATGTGCTGTGTGCCCAAGTTATGTATGCTATTTATGATGAGCTGTGTGCCCAAATGATGCATGATATTATGATGAGCTATGTGCCCAAATTATGCATGCTATTTAGGATGAGCTGTGTGCCCAAACTATCCATGCTTTTATGATGAGCTGTGTGCCCAAACTATGCATGTACTTATGATGTGCTGTGTGCCCAAATTATACATGCTATTATGATGAGCTGTGTGCCCAAATGTTGTATGGTATGATAAAAAAAAATGATGTGCATGAAATAATAAGAACCATGATATGTATGACATGCTACTTTACTTTATATGGCTTGTACCAAGGGTGGGCTCCATAAGCGCCCCGGGGTCGATGGACTAAGAAATGGGTCTCATTAGGGATGGGCTCCTAAGTGCCCCTAGGTCGATGGACTAAGAAACGAGCCTAGTATGTATGCCTTGTAGGGTTCAAGACTTGCTACCTTGGACCTACATAGGACGCGCGCATTTATGTATGTGGTACAAGCCGGGGCCCTAATCATGTTGAGATTATGTTTAAGTATGTATGTAATAAGTTTTCAAAAGACATGTTGCATATATTTTTCATGATACATGTTTTTGAAAGTCATCTCGCATAACACTTTATGATTATGTTATGATATGCCATGATACTTATGATTATGTTATGTTATGCTAGGATGCACTTTATGATTATATCATGATATGCCATGATACTTATGATTATGTTATGTTATGCTAGGATGCACTTTATGATTATATCATGATATGCCATGATGCATATGATTATGTTATGTTATGCTAGGATGCACTTTATGATTATATCATGATATGCCATGATACTTATGATTATGTTATGTATGCTAGGATGCACTTTATGATTAGATCATGATATGCCATGATGCTTATGATTATGTTATGTTATGCTAGGATGCACTTTATGATTTTACCATGATATGCCATGATGCTTATGACTATATTATGTTAAGCTAGGATGCACTTTAAGATATGCCATGATACCTTACGATTATGTTACGACATGATGCTTCTATACATGATATGATGAGTTTGCCTTTATGCTTTATGCCTTGGAGATTATGCTATGCTATACGTTTGTTTTTGTGAGTAGGAAAGGATCTTACTGAGCCTTGTGTGCTCATAGCTTACTTTCCTTGTACCACAGATAAGGGCAAAGAATAGATGTACTAAGGGAGCAGCAGGAGGGGGCAAGAAGGACGTGTGTAGTAGTGACTCGGCTAAAGAGAAAGACCTGCTTCTAGTTAATAAGAATTATGCTTATGTCGTTCTTTTATGACTCCATGACATTTCATCATGCTCTTTAGTATACCTCAAAGGAGGTAGGCTAATATCGGCCGGGAAGAAGACCCATATCAATTGGCATATACCTCAAAGGAGGTAGGCTAATATCGGCCGGGATATACCTCAAAAGGAGGTAGGTCTGTATCGACCGAAATA